>NC_087252.1:2877500-3177500 GCF_037042905.1 Lytechinus pictus
GATCACCGCTATCGTTATCATCATCCTTCTTATAATTGCCAAAGAAATTGTATAAGATTTAATGTATATTGGAAGCCAGTAGGCCTATACTGCATTCAATTTTTCAAAGAGCAGTTGGGGTAAAGGAAACGTTCATTTTTTTCAAGAATATTTCAAGAGGTCTTTCGATCAACAATGGTGCTACCTTGTGATTTAGGAGTCAGGAGTCACAGGGAAAACATCCAACTCACCAATTTGACCCCGGTCAAGCAAATACCACCCGGAAGCGGAAACTTCATTCCTCAGATAACCAACATCACCACGGGATCGCACATAGGAGGTCACACCGTTGGGGGCGCCCCATGTTCGAACCGTTTGAATAGTGACATCCAGCCGCAGGGCCGGCCACCGAGAACCGAAGCGCAGCTTAGCCGCGAGGAACGCCGCAGGAGAAGACGCGCAACGGCGAAATATCGAACTGCGCACGCAACGAGAGAACGAATACGCGTCGAGGCCTTTAATGTGGCTTTCGGTGAGCTAAGAAAACTGCTACCGACCTTGCCCCCGGATAAGAAACTCTCAAAGATAGAAATCCTGCGACTCGCGATCTGTTACATTGCGTATCTCAACCATGTACTAGATGCATGAAAGTAGGACCGACTTTTGCACGATAATACGTTTTGACTACGCATTCGAAGAGTCCACTTCAGTATGTGACATCACTGTCGAGAAAACAATAGAGCAGATCAACATTCACTTGTGCATCAGTTTCAAGAAATAATGGAAAGCCTGTAGGTAGTTTTGGCAAAGATGGATATCTGTAGTCCTCCGCACTGGAAAATACCAATTGGGTGCATTGCCAATTCAACGATATATTGATGTTCTAAGCCATGTTAACAAGTACTATTGAATTCGCACTAGTAACATGTTCACATTTGGTACGTTGAATACACTTTCCTAAAATATGTTATTTAGGAAAATGTAATTGCCATCTTCACTGAGCTCAGTATGCCAAGAGTGAAATGGTGTAAAAGTTAAAGTGACAAAGCTGCATTAAAGCAGATAATGGGAGCGACCACAAATTACACCACAAAGCTTACTACGTGATGATAATGATAAATTATTACATGGCGCTTAATAAAACGACGTCTCCATAAGCGATTTACAGTTGTATCATTACCTCTGTTGCCGCATCATTCAGTTCACTACTATTTGAATAAGGTTTCATGAATGTCTATTGGTTTCTTTTCTACAGTAAACAACATTTTTTGTATAAATTTCCTAAGTAGCATGAAATATATTCATATACCTTTTTTTAACGGCACTCATGTTTCACTCATCAGCATGTTCGCTGTCATAATATACAAGTCGTCGCCGGTCATCCAAACCGTCGTCAATTTTGGTCCAAAAAAAAAAGAAAGAAAGAAAAAAAAAATCTATTTTGAGATTTTTGCAGAAAATTTAAGTACAAGTCTTACTCTATTCACAACTAAGTTTCTAGGCAGCAATTTATTTTATTTTCTGAGATATGAGAGGATTTTCACGGCAATGCCATACATATTTTTAAATAAAATGCGCAAATTCCATTGGAAACGTGTACTGTAACAGAGCGATGTACAACGTTTTGACTGACCGCAATTTCAATGCGCGCGGTCAGGCAAACTGTCGCATCGGCCATCTGCGCTGCATTGACTTTGCACGTGAAAAGCGATACGACGTTTTGACTGACTGCGCGCATCGAAATCTCGGTCAGGGTTGTTGTATTCCCTATGGCGGTTTTGTACAGGGGAAATCTAAACGCTCAAACCGAAATTACAAGCATGTAGCTCTTTTGCGATATTTTCTCTGATCCTTGCTTTTGTGTAAAAATAAGGAGACCATTGTCAAGCAATTGTCTTGGTCTTTTCAACCATGTAATTTTTTAGCACTGAATATGCTGTAAGGCTGGGGAACTAAGTGTGAAAATTATAGTAAACTTTGAAGTCGATTTTCTCTGAAATGGGTTTACACGGTCGTGTGTGTGATACGACAGTCGGAGGACCGCCAACGAAGTAATTGGCCTTTATCATGTTTATTGGAGGATTTTTTTTCACATAATAGATAGACGTATTGGGCCTCTCTGAAGAAAGATAGAATGTGTTTGGTTTGGACCTTTTTTATAAGTTGACTCATTCGAAATTATAAACGGTATGTTTTACTCATTATGAAAATAGTGTTTGATGTCACCTAATTATGGTTCCCATGGTTTACAGGTGTTTCTGAAATATGAAGATGATATTCATGATATTGGTGCAATTCATTTAGACAAAGGAAGTGTGCAATGTCATCTTGGTCAATATATTGGGAAAAATATTGTGTTATTCCACGATGGTGCAATTAAATTTTCGTTATTCACTTTCTGTACAAAATAGGAGGATAAATATAATAAACATGATGAATCTTACACGATTATACAGTTATCAATATCTATTTATATATGAATAAGCATTGTTTTAAGTGTTTTTGCTATTAATATATTTTATTAACCGGCTAATCAGTAAGTAGACCTACACTCAATCCCCGCGAAGCGCTATAAAATTCAGAGCCGAGCTGACGAGGAAAAGGAGTTTGTTTGTGTGTATATCTCCATCTGAAGACTGACCAAATATCAAGTTAGCACATTACAAACTACTAGAACTTGGTTTGTTGTAACATGGAGCTAAATTAAGAATATTTGCATGTGTATTTAAGCATCAGGAAATAAGGTAAAGTACTTTGGATCGAATTTTTAATGTTTATGTTACAAAAACTGCAGAAAGAACAATATCTGTCAAGAAAAACTGTAATCACAAATCAAACACTGTATACGCATTCTCTTGCATGATCACACCACGGTAAACAAATAATTTTATAAGTTATAATTTTATTCCTGATAAGAATATATTCATCTAAAAACACTACAAAATTTTATATTGAATTACATTTTCTTTCTACACATCGTAGATTTGAAATAAATCATTTTTATACAAAAGCTAAAACTACTACAATCTCTAATCATCACACAATTATGGATATTTTGTATTCTTAAAAGCAGGGTGAATTATTCTTTCTGTAGTATATACATCTACTGTTACGCATACGGTTCAATTGACGTAAGAACGATTAAACAGTAACACGAATTTTGATTATAGATACACCTGATACATTTCATTAAAAAAATCAACTATTGTATAATCGATTATGAAGATATGTACAATTTAGCAAGTAACGCACATTCATGCATTTGCAAGGTCAAACGAGAAAAAATATAAAAAAGCGCAAGGGAGATGATGAAAAAGTTAGTTAAAAACAATTTTTTTTTATGATAACACATATATGCAAATTATGATATGAAAATGTTTCATTGCAGCACAAAATGATTATGATCTTTGTTATTTCCTTTTCCCGATGTATTGAATTATTTGTTTCCCGACTTTAAAAACCACACACCTTCATTCATACACCCGATCAAACTTTGACGATTCTAAATGTTGGCTTTAACAGCCATGGGAAGTTTCTAATGCAATCAATATGCGTTGTTCATAAAAAAAACAAAACAAAGGCTACATCTATCTTTTTTTAGTATTATTATTGACTCTGTCATTAAAATGATCTTAAATAAGGGCAAGGAAACGCAATATCCCTTTCGTAAGTATTTCTTCGGCTAAATAACACGCGATAAAGATGACAATATTTATAACAACAGTGATGCAACAAGAAAATTCTTCAACTATTGTCTGAAGCATGGAACAAAAGCAAATAATGTACATTGTTTTTTACTGTTCAAGCAAAAAGACCCTTTTTTCAATTTCAACTATTTAAAAACCGTAACTTCCACTTTCAAAGAAAATATGATGTACCCATAACACCTTTTTATTGTCAATTAACCGATTAATTATAACATCTATTGCGACCATCTGAGATAATATATCAAAATCTATTGCAACTATGAATACGAGCTGTATGAAGATTTGCTCTTTCATAATTTAGGCAGGCATCTATTGATATATAATTTGCTTTTGAAAAATCACTTTGAAAGACATGACCTAATGGATGGATACTATCTTGTACCAAGTTTCGATTAAAACATCGTTATTTACAATTTCAAGGTTCTACTTTATAAGGCCGCATCACTTGGCTATCCTTCTTGATAACTGTAAGAAAGCCAATGAAACAAGATTTTGACAATGAATGGCGTTATTTAATAACTCTCTAAAAATCAGTGAAAATATTCACTGTTTGGAACGACTATTCCCCAACTTTTGGCCATAGTGGGGAAACAAAAATCAACATTTGACCAATTATCTAGGAAAGGGCGCCCTCTTCTATGGGGTGTCATCGCGTTTAAGCCCAAGTCTCGGATGCATAACCCTTGTTCTCCTGCTCCACATCTGCTTGCAGATTTATCGGGGCGGGTGGTGGGTAGTTGGCCGGTGGGTGAGCTGGGTGGCCACCAGCAGGAGGGTAGGGGGCCTGGTGTTGGGCTACTGGGCGGTACTGACTGGGATCGGGAGTGGCCCGGTACGGGGAAGGGTCACGACTGGTCCCTGCACCATACTGTAGACCTGATTTCTCCACGGGTGGTGGCCCGCGGTGATAGCCTGACTGGGTCTGAGGCGTGGTTTTCATTTCGATATCCGAAAACCTGGATAACGGCAAGATTAAACAACAAGTGCAAAATGCCATAAATTAGTGAAAAAAATATGTTTGATATTTATGTGTGGTTCAGAAAAAACATATTAAAGAGTTATATCTAAGGCCAATGATAGCCTTTGACACGGTCAACTTCTCTCATCAGTCGGGATCTGTCATAATCATCATCATTATTTAAATAATTGGCATCATCATCATCATTATCATCATCATCATCATCCTCCTCATCCTCATCATCGTCATCATCATCATCATCATCATCATCATCATCATCGTCATCATCATCATCGTCATCATCATCATCATCATCATCGTCATCGTCATCATCATCATCATCATCATCATCATCATCATCATTATCACCATCATCATCATCATCATCATCGTCATCATTATCATTATCACCATCATCAGCAGCACAACATCCACCATCATCATCAAGAGCCACGTCTCCTTACATTTCCTTTTCTCTCTTGAGTCTGTCATCTTTCCTATCCTTCCTGGCTGCCCACACGAAGATGAAGATAGCGGCCGCAACCAGGAGTACGGCGCCTACCACCCCACCAACGATGGCCATAGCCAACTCAAGCGGGTTGAGTTGTTCTGTCATAGCGAAATGAAAAAAAGAAGAAGTTGCAAAATAATGTAAAAACCACCAAACCATAATAATATATTTCTAAAAGTAGAAAATAAAATACACATCAGTATTTCTAGTTATCACCAAAGCTTGACAATCGTTTGAAAGTGTAGCAGTGATATCATGTCATGTTTTTCCCTCGTCATGGCTACCTTGATTCAATTGTTAGATAATTATTGAGGTTTGTAACCGCTTTCAGTTGTCGTTTATTAAAGCAATATCATGCAATTTTTTGTTATTTTTGTTTATTCCTACTTCCGTCACTATCAACTACAAAATCCTTTCACACATTTGAATTATTATCCTCTTCAAAATATCTCCATAAACATGCTGAACATTATGAACATTACTTACGGTAGCAGCCGGGTTTGTAGCCGCTCCAGTGTTCAAACTCTTGGCGGCAATGGCGGTACTGGTTCCCGTAGCGTTCGTAACCGATGTCACAACTGTACGAGATCTCGATGCGCTCGGGGGCGGCATCTACGGCCGAGATGGAACCATGTATTGGTGTCTCAAGTCCCCCACATAATAGACTCTCTACAGAGGAGAAATTTTGAAATGCCAATGAGGCTTTCATAACTGTGTGTGTGTGTGTGTGTGGGGGGGGGGGGGTCATTGTCGTTGTACAAAATTTGTAAATGCAACCTTATTCTTTTAGAAAGAAAACAATGTAAACAAATGTAATTCCGCGACTATAATTCTGTTAACTGTACTTTGTTACAACTTTCAGATAATTGAGACAACATTACACATTGAGCTGAAAAGAGATAGGCCCATAAATAAAATTAGTTTTACATTTCGAGAGTTTTATTCAGTTTAGTCGTTCAGAAAATCATGCATATCTCTACATATAAATTACACCCCTAGTGTCTTACTAGTCTACAGGCACAGACCCTGATTGAAACTTTGATCAACAAGTGTGTCTCCACACAAAGACTATCACGTTTAAAACTCGCTGTTCAATCCTGAGCGACAGGGCCTTCAGTACACAAGACATTATAGGCTGCCCTTTTAGACCATCATCTCGAGTGAAGGGTTTGCACAGCAGACTTGTGTCTTACCTAGACATTCATTGACGATGTCATCTTCCTGCGCTCCTCCACTCCAATCACCGCTCGGTTGGCAAACACGGTACTCGGGTCCGATGGGTATGAAGTCATCATCGCACCGGAACTCGAGCTCGGACCCGACTTTGTGGTTCTTCTCCCTCAGGAATGTCTTGGTACCGTTCTTCGGTGTCCTAATGTACTGGCATGTCACCACTGAAAAAAAGGGAAAATGCCAGACATTAATGGATAGTAAATTGATAACTTGATAAACGGGTTAGGTTGATTGTGTTACAGTCACAACCAATGCAATGAAACCAGCTCTGGGCCCGCCCTTCTCAGGGGCCGCGGAACCGGGGGGGGGGGGGGGGGGGGCTTCAGCCCCCCACTTTTTTCCAAAACCGTGTACAAAAACGTAAAAATAACCATACGATTGTGATTTTTAGCATGGTCAGCCCCCCCCCACTTTGAAAACCGTTCCGCGGCCCCTGCTTCTTACAAAGAGTTGCGATTGATCCAATCAACCACAGCTAAGGAAAGCCAGCAACAACAACATGTTTGTTCAAAATATTTTTTTCTACTATGTATATTCATACATTCACTGTGTTCGTGAAAATCCAGCGTGTTTCTTTTTCTTCACAAAGGATATTGTTCAAATTTATTGTAGAAGATATTATGACAATGATGGATTTCAATTTGGGGTCCCATAAGGACCCCAAACATTTACTTGACACATTCAATAAAGAATTAAAACTAGTCTCGGAATGGATCAAAGCCAACAAATTATATTATATTTTGCTTTACTTTGTAACCTTGTTGAAATTTTGGAATGAAATAAATTCGTTATCAATCAATCAATCAATCAATATAATTGAGGTTGATCGGAGCTAGATCGACCAAAACCATCACGTGATTTCCACATAATTGGTTGGTTTTGGAGTTTGTTTCGATAGTCGGTGTGACTATAGCTTAAAGTCCACCCCAACAAAAAGGTTGATTTGAATAAAAAGTGAAAAATCCAACAAGCATAACATAAACATTTCATCAAAATCGGTTGTAAATTGAGAGTTATGGCAATTTAACGTTTTGCCTAATTTCACAAAACAGTTATATGCACATCCTGGTCGGTATGCAAATGAGGAGACTGATGACGTCATCCACTCAATATATTTCTTTTGTGTTTTATTATAAATATGAAATAGGAAATATTCTAATTTTCTCGCTATTGTGAACGGAAACAACGATTAATTCCTACCTGAACCTCTGGAATTAGCATTGTTAATACTATGGTTCAGTCAAGTTGGTCCTTATTGTCAAATACGTAAAAAATGAAATATTCTATAATTCAAACAATGAAAACAAAATAAATAGTGAGTGACTGTCTCACTTGCATGTCACTGAATTGTGCATATTACTACTTTGTGAAAAAATAAGCGAAATTTTGAAATGTCGTAACTTTCTTATTTTGAATCCAATTTAGATGAAATTATTATCGTTTTGCTAGTTTGATTTTTTCTATTGATTCAAATTCAATCAAACAACGAGTTCCGTTAAAGAGGGTCTGGACAAATATTGATACAGTACACGACGTCGAGTCTGGCATGGACTGAATGGTTGGCCAGTAGTTGCATAAAAGTTATTGGATGGTAACTTTGCTATTCAGTGGGTAACCTCCATTAAATAATTGAATTGAATTAACGATTGAGTATTGCTACCATTCGAGCCACCATTGGATAGCAAAGTTGCAAAAATAATAACCGTTTCTGCAACAATGCAAAGGAGGCAAGAAGGGTTAACAACACAATAATTGCGGCAACAGTTCGCCACTCTTTCATTATACCGACACTCACCATCACGCAGCGCCCTCTGCGCTTGTTTGTAGTCATCGTATGCCTTCTTCGTAGCCTTGCCCAGTTGAAGAAAACCGGTGGACTGGATGTCATAGATGCAGTACGTGTTGCCGTCGCACGTGTCGACAATGACCTGGGTGTCGAGGTACGTAGGAAGGTTTCCGTCAGGAGGACTGAAGGCGGGTACGAAGTCGTTGTCCTGGAAATAATCGTGGTTCTTTCCTTGGTCGTACAGGAAGAGACTATCTACCGGGTTGATCTCCCCTGGTGAGATTCAGAAGAAAAGAGGACCTATGACTTAACCCTGATGGGAAGTACTATTTTGCCATCATGTCATCTTGCATACTATCATTATCACCCTCTTTATCAAAATAACATGGCCATCTATAACTTTATCATCATCATTAGCAGCAGCAGCAGCAGCAGCAGCAGCAGCAGCAGCAGCAGCAGCAGCAAACCACAATGTATCACTTACATGTAACTTATCAGCCTCACAGCAATGTTCAGCAATAACATCGATACATTGATATCATCACCATCATCATCATCATCATCATGATTACCTCCCCCTCCTTCTTCTCCCAATAAGGGAAATATCTGGTCTAGTTTTGTCCGGTTTTACTCAACGTCTAAAACTAATATCCAATGTACAAACATGAACAATTAGAAATTGAGAATGCTAGCATAATAATTATAAATACGTGTATTAGAGACGTATGGATTACTCTATTCAGAGCCTTTTATATAGTGTGTCTGTTCTTCTTAAGGATCTACCATAGAACTCACATGACTTTGCGAATTGGTTGTAGATGACCTCCGCCGTTGCGTTCGGGTCAACCGATGTCCCACCATTGGAGGTCAAATCATTGTCTGGTACCTCATCCCAGTTACCCATCAGCCCCTCAACGTATCCCTACATCGAAACAAATCAGGAATGAATGAGGATTAAAATGCGCTTTTAGAAATTGCGAGCACCAAGTTTTAAGAAAAAAAATATACTGAATACATTACTACATACATGACATACATATTCCGTTTGCAGTCCGATTTTGGAAAAAAAATTCTTATGTTTAGTAAATATTTTAATTCTTCGATTTGTAGTCATTAGTTAGCTCGTTTTACTTTCTAAATATTTTCTTAGGCCTACACTGTTAAGAAGAAACCTGATTTTACAGAAAAAACACGATTTTGCAGAAAGCAATAACAGCATCATTTTGTAAATTCATTAAACAGGAATTTTTCTACAATTTAACAGAACAGATCTGTTTGAAAAGGGGAAAATGGTGTTTTGTTTAAGGAAAATTGTAAGGTTCCACACCCCAAATACAAATTTCTTGTAATTTTACATGATATAATGTAAGATTACGCAATCTGGTAAGATTACAGGTGTTCTCGAGACTCTGCTGCAGGAACTTCTTTTATTTTAAGGATAATTTTTCTAACAGTGTATATATATATATGTTTTATATTTTTGAAGGTGAGACAATACCGATGCCATGGCTGCGTGTCTGCCTCTTACATACAATTATTTATGTTAATGGTCACTTCAAGCTATTAATATACTATTAATTATTATTGTTTTTGTGATGGTCACAACTGAAAATATTGTCATGACATGCAGAAACAAATAAATGAATAAATAAATAGATATATGCATATAAAAATAAACGAATATGGACTATAAACATCCCCGAGGGCATTATCATTACGAATAATGGACGAAGTATCTTTGGTAGATTTTGTTAAACGCCCGAGGCATAGCCGAGGACATTATTCGTAATCATCATCATCATCATAATCATCATCGTCATCGACATCACCACCACCCCCATCATCATCATCATCATCATCATCACCATCACCATCATCATCATCATCATCATCATCATCATCATCATCATCATCGTCATCACCATCACCATCATCATCATCATCATCATCATCATCACCATCATCATCATCATCATCATCATCATCCATCATCATCATCACCATCATCATCATCATCATCATCATCATCATCACCATCATCACCATCATCATCATCATCATCATCACCATCATCACCCTCATCATCATCATCATCATCATCATCATCACCACCATCATCATCATCATCATCATCGTCATCACCACCACCATCATCAAATATTTGGATCAGTAATCTACCTTGAATTCGTCGGGGATGACGACCTGGATGAACATCCCTTCGGCGGTGCCGTTGATGACGATGCCGATCTCAGAATCCTGGAAAGTGATGATGACCTGGGTCACGTTACCTCCTTCGTAAATCTTCGGGAACGAGAGGTAGAAACCTGGAAAATGGAGGTTGGCATATTATTTCATGAATCATTGTTGACTGAAAACACGAAACAAACGGTGAGCTTGTAGCATGTTTAGTAATGGCATGAACGAAACAAACGGTGAGCTTGTAGCATGTTTAGTAATGGCATGAACGAAACAAACGGTGAGCTTGTAGCATGTTTAGTAATGGCATGAACGAAACAAACGGTGAGCTTGTAGCATGTTTAGTAATGGCATGAACGAAACAAACGGTGAGCTTGTAGCATGTTTAGTAATGGCATGAATTTCATAACCCTAAGCTGTGAGTTGGAAATGATGCTAATTTATCCATTTAAAATCATTTTCTTTTTGGAATGTTTTTTCCATAATATGAAACTAAGACCCCCCCCCCCCATGGCTGTTGAAAGTGAATGTAGTATGGTGGCTTTAAGAATGCAAATTTACCATCTAAAGCAAGCCTGGTCTGTGTGTCAATCTTGAGGTACTGTCCTTGATACACAACCTGAAGAATAGTCTTTGAACTGTGTTGAATCTCAATGTTCTCTCTGTCTTCCTCTTTCATCGCTACGGAGGTGACACGCGTAGCCTGTACAATATTCCCTAAAGAAAAGGAATAGCATACGATATTATGTCACTGAGATGATAACTCATATTAGCACAGTCACACCGACGAATCCGACTCAAGGCCGACCAAAGTTATTACATTATTTCCAATGACACACCATTGCTCTGTTTGGAGGCGGTTTCGTTGGTGTGCCTGTTATAATAAAGACGAACAAAACATAAAGAACCAAAGACTAACTAATACATAAAATAAAAAAACACACAAGAATGTCATTAAACTTATCGGGAAAACACAGAAGACTATTTATACAAGATTTTGTACTTTTGTCTGTCGAAAGATAAAAGATAACCGATGTAAACACTATACCAGAAATGTCAACACTGGCAAGGTTGCGTATTCGGATCTTAGCATGGACAAATTATTATCCTTTTAGTTAAAAGTTCAGGCAAGACTCCGAAAATAAATACAATTTCAAGTCATGAAGACTATATCAAATGGGTCATCTGTAGAATAGAAAGAAAGAAAAATAAAAGAGGGACTTATCGTAAACAAAGTCACCTTCACACTAACCTTGCCAATCCAGCATCTGTTCGGTTCTTCCCTGGAGTGTAAACCGGTTCTGAGCTCCGGTCGTGGATCGCATGAGCGTCCACTCGCCTTTCCCATTGAAACTGTACTCAACGCCATCGAATGTCACAAAGTGCGGGTCTCCAAATACAACGGCTGTTAGAAACGAAAATTATATATCCCAATAAAGTAATATTTCATTTGCAATATTATTGAAAGTGGCGGCGATCCGAAGGAGGGGACATGCACGAAGAAACGTTTTAGGGGATCTTCTCCCAGAAAAGTTAAAGATAAAAAATAGAAATAAAAAAGTGGCGATCCAGGGTAAAGAGAGGTACTCCTGAACAGTTTTATGGGATCTTCTCCCAGAAATTTTAACATAAAAAAAACTAATAAAGAAATAAATAAAGAAACAATTAAGGAAATGCTGTCATCTATAAGCATCAACACAAAGAAGTCTGATCTAATGGTGATGGGGGTGGGTAATATATTTTCTCTTAATTTTCAGTTTAAAGGTCTAGTACTTGTATATACTTTTTTTTTATCTTTCAATATTAATGTATAAATTGACTTCAACAGTTATACAATAATTAAAAAATACAAATCAAGGGGAAAAATAAAACAAAAGAAACAGACAATTATAAGCACAAAGCAACTCGGAGTGAAGCATTAATATAATAAGGTACTCAAATCAAATCTCCACTTTTGGAAACGGAGAGCGAGTTTATCATATTACATTTTAATAGAGCCTTAAAACCGTCGACACTCAAGGGTTTGTTTTGAATTTACAGATATATATGTAACATTTTAACAGGAGAAATATATAAGTTAAACAATTATCACTTAGTATACCAAACATTTTCTGAAAAGTGGAAGGTGCAATATTGGTGTTTTAGTTTTGATTAATAAGAGAAATGATTTCTTCCCAAATTGATTTCACTTGTTACAAAAGAATCAACGAGGGGAATCTTTTCTCTTGATTTTGAATAAGAAATTATTGAAGGCAATTGTTCTATGAAATATCTGAAAACAAAATGCACGTAAGCGAGCACCAATGGTACATTTAAAATCGATCATATTTTTTTTCCAATCCACATCGCCTGACATTGAACAAACATCCTTCCAGAATGAAATAAAGTTTACGGGGAAAGAAACTTCGCAGAAATTAGACTATGAATATTTAGCTACCTTTTCACATTGTTTCAGTTTACACAAAATGTCATCATGAATATTAAGTATATCTTGTGCTATTACACCATTTATACATGTATAATTAACTGTCAAGGGCCCCGTCTTACAAAGAGTAACGGTTGATCCAATCAATCGTAACTCTATGGAAATCCATATATATATATATATATATATATATATATACAGGCGCGGATCCATGGGGTGGGGGCCGAGGGGCCTTGCCCCCCCCCCCTCGGCTAAACAAAAAGAAGGGGAAAGAAAAGAAGAAAAAGAAGAAAGGAAGAGGGGAAAAAAAAGAGAGAGGAAAAGGGGGGAAAGAAAAGAGGAAAGGAGAGAGGGAGAGGGGAAAATGAAAAGGAGAGAGAGGAAGAGGGAAGAAAGAAGAGGAAAAAAGGAGAGAAGGGGGAAGAAAAGAAGAAAAGGGGAAAGGAAGAGAAGTAAAGGAAGGGGGGAGAGGGGGAAAAAAGAGAAAGAGGGGAAAGAAAAGGAGAAAAAGGAGAGAGAGGAAGAGGGAGGAAAGAAGAGAGAAAAAAGAGAGGGGAAAGAAAAGAAGAAAAAAGAAGAGGGGAAAGAAAAGAAGAAAAAAAGGAGAAGAGGGGAAAGAAAGAAAAAAAAAGAGGAAGAGAGGGAAGGAAGAGAAAAAAGGGAGGGGGGAGAAAAAAGAGGAAGAGGGGCAAGAAGAGAGGGAAAAGAGAGAGGAAGAGGGGAAAAGGAAAAGGAGAAAGAGAAAGAGGGAAGAAAGAAGAGAAGAAAAAGAGAGAGAGAAAGGGGGGAAAGAAAGGAAGAAAAGGGGAAAGGAAGAGGGGGAAGGACGAGAAGAAAAAAAGAGGAAGAGGAGGAAAGAAAATGATGTTCGAACCAAAGGGCGCCGAAATGATGTTCGAAGGAATGTCAAAATGATGTTCGAACTGGGGGCCAAATTGATACTCGAGCTAGGGGGGGGGGGGGCGAAATGATATTCGAACTAGGGGCGCCAAATTGATGTTGGACCTACATGTAGGGGCGCCGAATTGATATTCGAACTAGGAGGGCGCCGAAATGATGTTCGAAGGGATGTTAAAATGATGTTCGAACTGGGGGCGCCAGATTGATACTCGAACTAGGGGGGGGGGGGGGGGATGGGGTCGAATCGATGTTGGAACTAGGGGGGCGCCAAATTGATACTCGAACTAGGGGGGCTCAGAATTGATGTTGGAACTAGGGGGCGCCAAATTGATACTCGAACTATGGGGCGCCAAATTGACGTTGGACCTACATGTAGGGGCGCCGAATTGATATTTGAACTAGGAGGGCGCCAAAATGATGTTCGAAGGGATGTTAAAATGATGTTCGAACTGGGGGCGCCAAATTGATACTCGAGCTAGGGGGGGGGGGGCGAAATGATATTCGAACTAGGGAAGCCAAATTGAGTTCGAAGGGATGCCAAAATGAAGTTCGAACTGGGGGTCGAATTGATGTTCGAACGGGGGGGGGGGGGCCGAATTGATGATCGACCTACATGTAGGGGCGCCGAATTGATACTCGAACTAGGGGGGGGGGGGCGCCGAATTGATGTTCGAACTAGGGGCACCACACTGATGTTTGAACTAGGGGGCGCCGAATTGATATTCGAACTAGGGGCGCCAATTTGATGTTCCAACTGGGGGCGCCAAATTGATGTTCGACCTAGGGAGGCCAAATATATGTTCGACGTAGGGGGGGGGGGTGCGCCGAATTAATGTTCGACGTAGGGGCGCAAAATTTATGTTCGACATCGGGAGGCGCCGATTGAATGTTCGAACTAGGGGCACCAATTTGATGTTCGAACTAGAGGGCGCCGAATTGCTATTCGAGCTTGGGGCGCCAAATTGATGTTCGAACGAGGGGGGCGCCAAATTGATGGATGTTAGAAGTAGGCGGCGCCAAAATGACGTTCGAACTATGGGGCGCCGAATTGATGTTTGAACAAGGGGGAGGGGGCGAATTAATTTTCGAACTAGATGGGGGCGCCAAATTGATGTTTGAACTGGGAGGGGCGCCAAATTGATGTTCGAACTAGGGGAGCGCTAATTTGATGTTTGACCATAAGCCGACAAATACATATTTCAGAAGGGGGAGGGCAAAGTGATATTTCACATGGCGCCAAATTCATGTTCAACCGAGGGCGCCAAATTGACCTTGAACTTAGGGGGCTCCATGCAATTTCATGTTCGACGGGGGCGCAACATTGCTCGTATTGCCTGTTTATAGTGAAATTCATTTCCTTCCCAAAAAGGTTAAATTAATGCGGCTGAATTAAAATATCCCGTTTTTACAATAATAGACAAAAATCAATGTGCTCGAGTTTGAAGTTTGTTTGGTGAGATAGGTATCCTGTTCAGGGTCAGAAAAGGGGTTAATATCAAATTCAGCTGGCGCTTCGCGCTCTCAATATTTGATTAGTGAGGTGTGTATCCTCTCCATCGATCACACGTACACAAGTCCTTAAAATGTTAGTGTTTTTCAAGTCAATATACATAGGCCGATCCAGGGGGCAAAGTTTTTGCCCCCCCCCATGGTGGTGCAAAAAAAATGAAAGAAAAAGAAAAAAAGACGAAGAGAAAAAGGAAAAACTTTTAGAATAGGAATTATACCTTAAAAGAGTCCTTAAGTCAGTATATACAAAAAATTGAGCTCGCGCTTCGCGCTCGCATCACTGTTTAGTTATGTACGCATCCCGACCTCACAGTTTTTTTTTATGCGAACGAGAAGCACAAGCTGAAAATATTTTATATTCTAATCTAACGAATGAAAATGTCCTTTTCATTTTATCATTAAAAAAGTTTTCAGCTAGCGCTTCGCATTCATTCCTTAAAGGACAAGTCCACCCCCCAAAAATGTTGATTTGAATAAATAGAGAAAAATCAAACAAGCATTATGCTGAAAATGTCATCAAAATCGGAGGTAAAATAAGAAAATTATGACATTTTAAAATTTTGCTTATTTTTCACAAAACAGTGATATGCACAACTCAGTGACATGCAAATGAGACAGTCGATGATGTCCCTCACTCACTAATTGCTTTGTTTTTTATTGTTAGAATTATACAATAATATATATTTCATTTTTTACAGATTTTACAATATGGACCAACTTGATTGAACCACTTAGTATTAAACAATGCTAATTGCTCATGTTCAGGGAGGTATTAATCGTTGTTTCACACGACAACGGAGAAAAATTGAATATTTCATATTTCATATACTAAATACAAAAAGAAGTAGTGAGTGATGTCATCGGTCTCCTCATTAGCATACCGACGAGGATGTGAATATAACTGGTTTGTGAAATTAAGCGAAACTTTAAAATGTTGTAGGCCTACCTATTATCTTTGTGTATTTCATATAAGATTATCAAATTATTCCTTTTCAGGTGCCTCGATTGTACGTGCCCCCCAATCGGCTGCCCCCCCCCAAAAAAAAAGGGGAAAAGGAGAAAAAGAGGGATAAAGGAAGAGAAACGTAATGGGGAAAGAAGAAATTATTGTTTATTATAATGTTATATTATATCATAATTATGTTACATAAGAAGCATTTTTTTCATGACTTTATGAAACAGTTTGCTCAGGGCCTATGTCTTCATTGTTCCTGGTGCTCGCATAGACTGTTTAACGAGATGTATAATCCTGTTGTACTAGAGCATCCCATTTTCAAATCAATATACACCAAATATATTTCCTCGCAATTCGAGTTATTATTGTTTTATGTAGTGACATTTGCTTCCTTTTCATGACTACTTAAAGTGATTGCCCAATTTTAAGGTCTTAATATAAAACATTTCCTGTCCGTGCTAACGTTCGCATTAGTTGATTGGTGAGATGTCTGCTCTTCATGAATTCCTAAAATCAGTCCTTAAAATGTAAATTTTTCTGATCTGAATATCAAATATTTTCAGCTCGCGCTTCGCGCTCGCATCATTTGGTTAGTGAAATACGTAAGGACTTAGTGAATTCCTACAAACAAGCCTTAGAATGCCCCTCTTCAGGTCTGAATTTCATAATTTTTTAGCTTGCGCTTCGCGCTCGCAGTATTTGATTAGTGAGATGCGTATGATAATCATGATGACAATGACTACAAAAAGTGTTTCATATGTTTAGATGTAATTCTAACAAAATCAGCAAAGGGTGGCACTATCATTAGATGACTATGCTGAGATATTTATACTATTAATGGATACCTAAAATATAGTCCATAAATGTCCCTGTTTGGGGTCAATATATACAAAAATTTCAGCTCGTGCTTCGCGCTCGCATTGTTTGTTTAGCGAGACAGGTACGTATCACGATTACAAAAAATTTGCTTATAATGTCCCTTTTAGGTCTGAATATACAAAAATTTCAGCTCGCGCCTCGCGCTCGCATTATTTAATCAGTGAGATAATTATCCGTTTAATGGCATTGCATGTCCTTAAAATTTCTATATTAGGTCAGTATACCTGGCAACTGAGCGTGCTCCCTAAGTGACACCAAATTTGTGGTGGTGCCCCCCCCCCAATGCCGTGACCCACGGCACGCCACTTGCGATTTGCGCTCGCATTATTTGATGTAAATGTATCAACCCATGAATCCTGTTCATGATTACAAACAATATAAAATATCCAGTTTTTCAGGCCTCATGCACTGTCAGCGAATTTCACGCACTCATTAGGCTTATTAGATTAATAAATATGAAATAAAAAAAATTATGAATTCATAACTAAATTGTCCCTTTTTCAGAAAAAAATATCGACAAGTTTTAGGAAGAGGAATAGAAGATAGGCATCATTTTATATAATTACAAAATGTCGTTAGGCCTAAAATTTCTCGATCCTAGTTTAAAATAATAATAAAATATCTGCTCGCGCTTCGCGCTTGCATCATTTATCAAGTGCTTTCCACATCCACTTCACAATTCCCCTATATACACAGTGCTTTAAATATTGCTTTAAATTGACCCATTTCATATCGGAATTTCAAATATTATTTCCAGCTCGCGATCCGCGCTCGCATTATTGATTTTCATGATGAAAAATGAAATGTATTCAGAATGCCCAGATTCTGTCTAACTCTAAAACACGTGCACGCATGTTTATTGAGATACGCATCTTGATCTTATTCAAAACGTGCTAAAATTATCCAGTTTCAGATCAGAATATCAAAAAAATTTTGCTCGCGCTTTGCGCTCGCATTATTAATGTAGGAAGATACCAAAAACTACCCATCATTTTTCATGAGTGACAAAACATGAATCGAGTTTCCCGTTGGGGGTTTGAAATCTAATTTTTCAGGTTGGAAATCAAAAATGTAAAGTAAAGAAACTACAGCTCCCGTTCACACAATATTCTAGTAGGGCCTACTCTGGTGAGAAGTTAAACCAAATTGAGACCCCCCAAAATCGCTCGCGCTTCGCGCTCCCATCGATAAAACATTATATATTCATGGAATTTTTTTTCAAGAACACATTAAAAAAGTGGTCTTTAATTGCCTTTTTTAAAATGTGATTATGTAATAAGATAATTCAAAATACATTTAAGGCATTTCAGTTACATTTAAGTTAGCCTGGCCGGGAGGGAGGGGGCGCCATTTTTCGAAAAGTACACATGGGCGCCAAAAATCAGGTCAAATTTGGGCCCCCCTCCCCACGAAATCTTGGATCCGCGCCTGTATATATATATATATATATATATGTATATAAATATCGGTGCTTACCCATTCTAGGGGCGTCATACCATCTGCAATCCCTGGTGGGGCGGTGAAACTGATAATACTCGCAGAGATCACCCCAGACACAGCATGTGTAGTATGGAATAATATCGTTTATCCAAGTAGAAAGTACCGGGACAGTCTTGGGGGAATTGTAGGGCGACACTCCGTTCACAGTCACGCGGTGGGAGAAACTACCCGAAAAACTATCGCCCGCATAAACCAAATTTTCCTCATAGTCATAGCAACAGACCGAGTCAGCATTCTGAGGGCTGATTAAAAAAAATGAAGAAAAAAAGTATTCAAAATGATAAATAAATGAAAAGCGAAAAAATACCCACGAATTCGTAAACACTGTAACAATTTATAAAAGTTAAAAATAACCCTATTCCCCCTCCCCCATAAATGCAAACAAAAACAAACAAACAAAATATACATATTTTGCTTCTTTCGTTATTTTGATCTTTCTTTATCCCCCAACCCTCACTCCCACTTTCTCTCTCTATCCATCCAGCTTGCCGATAATTATACTTTATAATATTATATATGCCCCATTCTATATCCGTATATCTTTAAATCCTCCTCCATCTACCACGATATCTCCCATATCCCAACCTGTTAATGATGTTGATGACGCAGTGCTTGATGCCCTCCCGTAGGAAACAGTAATCTTCATTGTCATCGAAACCCGCTGTCGACATATCGCAGAAATCCAGCGGACGGAAACGGGCGCGGTCCGCCAGCGCCTGGCTTAGGTCGCACGGACATGGGTTCAAATCCTAATGAAGGATTGGACAAAAAATGAATCATAAATTTGAAACGACATGAACTCTGCAAAATCAATATGACATGAACATTGCACTGTTTGTCTGGGTTTCCTTCCCTTTCCTTTTGAGGCCTTTATCAATTTCAAACTCTAAGCTTAAGATGGAGGTCTCCCACATTTCAAAATGTATTATGTCAATTTATGTATATATTTTTCTGCTATTTGTTTTTATAATACAAAAAAGAAACGTATAAGATATAAATATATTTCAATTAGATTGTTAGAATGTATATATGCATGTGTTATTCATTATGTCATTTGCTTATTGTTATGTTATGCTAAGAAAACATTATTACCCTTGTATATACTTTTGTTATTGGAATGTGGAAATAAATCAAATCAAATCAAATATATTGTCTGGATAATAATCTTTGCAACTGGGGCGTTCCTGATCAAATACAGTATATACTTGATAATTAATCATTACCCACTTTAAATTGGCAACAATATGAACAATACCAAATCACCATTTTCAAATGCACATTCACAACTATTCGGTATAAATGCTTTTTCGAACAATACAGATAAATGCCTGCACGTTGTAACGATTTCAAAATGAATTCATACAGAATCCAATAAAACCACCACCCATGTGTCAGCATGTATCAATAAAAAAGTATGTGTCAAATGATTCTTGAAGTAATTCGTAATTGCTGAGAAATAAGCAGAATAGGCATGATAACTTCCATCCAAATGTCGGGTCGTTTTCTAAGCAATAAATGTACACTGTCCCATATATGCCTATTTTCCCCTTTGGAAATATTCATATGGATCGTTTCAGCTTAGATTTCATTTTTTTTTCTTCACAAAGCTCGGTTAATGTAGTTTTACCAGATCTAGATTTAGAATGATTCTGCCGATTTTCTGGTCATTTCAGTGTTTACCGCAACTACTTTCAACTGTTTTGAATTTTGTATCATGTTTTATTCATATTTCGTCTCCTTCGAAATACGAAAATTAAAAGAAAATTAATGATTGTTGCCAATTTGAAGAGAGAGAGAGGAAAAAAGATTACTTTCGACCGTATGAAAGCTATGTACCTCAATCATGCCTCCAGCTTTAAAATGATACATTAGACGTACCTGATCATAATTCCAAACCGGTTCATTATCCATCTTTTCATTCCATATCTCGCATTGTAAATTAGAGTAGGCACCAGGATTCCGCTGGTATTTATCATTCATCATATAACCAAGCCAGTGAACATCGCTCCAAATAGCAAAGAGGGATCTGTAAAAAAAAGATTTAAGGCTTCATATTGTTCATATGGATAAAAAAACGCCAATTTTGTCAGTGAAGACCATAACAACAACAACAACTACTACAACAAACAACAAACAAACCAAACCAAAACAAAACTGGACAAAACAAAATAAAATAAAACAAAACAAAGTCTGTGAGAGACATATGACAATACAATTTATATCCTACACTGTAAAAACGGTTGTGTTAAAACTGACACCAGTTGGTGTTAATAAAGGACCACACCCTGAGGTGTTAAAATTACACCATAGAGATTGAACATAACACCAAAGAGTGTAAATATAACAACCGAAGGTGTTGTAATAACACCTATAGGTGTTAAACTAACACTGTCAATTTAACACCGGTGTAAAATAACTGGTGTGGTCCTCTATGTACACCGGTTAACACCACAGTTTTTGCTGTGTATTGAGTCTGTAACACAGAAAGTACATTTTGGAATAAAATCGGGAGCCCCCCCCTCACCCCCACTGAGAACACATTCTGAAGACGCTGCACCACTATATATTCATAATGCATTCAACATGTTCATAGCCCTTATCAAAAGTTTTAGTTTTAATTGGTTTCCGTTATTTCATTACATTAAAAATATCTACGTTGCATTTTATTACATCGATCGAAGCGAGCAAACAAATTTTTTCGTCCTATTTGATAAACAAATCTAAATTTGTGATAGCGTTTTACACGGTATTCAGAAAATAATATCATATTCCCCCCTTTCCTTCACTTTTTTTCTCCTCTCTTACATTGGTCGTAAATATTTTTGGGTCCATGCCTCCCCCCCCCCATCTGTACGCCAGTGGATATGGTACCAGACTATTTTTCCATAAATAAACTCTGACTCGTACCTTTTGTATCGCCGGGTAATTCTGATCACACCTACAGCATTTTCTGGTGTGATACTCCCGATGGGTTCGGGGATCCACTCATAACGTCCAGTATTCGGGGCATCATGTTCAATGTCCTCAGTTTCTTCCCAGCTCGGTACACCATCCGTTTCACTATACGCTGTGGATTTAAAAAAAGATAAGATATTCATTCCAAATAACACTATATAAGGATTATTACCAATAAATTAATTGACATAAAACAATGAGTCTTTATAATGAAACCACTTATCATACGAATAGACGACAACATTTATAAAAATCACCAGACCGAAATTATTTACAGAAAACAAAACCTACTATAAAACACAAGAGTGTGGAATGGAATGCTGTAAAATCAGCTGCATAAAATGATAAAAATCAACATTGTGAATCTCATTCCATTATGTCTGCTAACTATGAGAGCATAGATTGAACGTACACACTGTGAAGGTGTCCACAGTTTAATGCTATGCACTTTGATTGTAACATTGTGATCCACATCTACACACCATGTACATCGTCCACTACGTGAACACACTGACCTTTCCAGCGATCAACTGCTTCATTAGGAACAACAACCACGATAAAGGCCCACAAGAAATGAGCATAATAATTTCAATGAACAAGTCGGCTAAATGCAGAAACTTACTTAGTAAATCAATATTGATCTGCGTGTAGTTGATTAAACTTGGGTCCCATTCTATTGCTACCTTACGGTCAGCCAACATCCAGGACTCGCTATGAGGATTTATTCTCTTTATACCAGCCGGGACATCTCCAATGTCAACTAAAGAAGAAATAAAATTTACAGTCAAGGATCAGTGTTACAAGAGAAAAAAAGTCGGTCATCCCCAAAACATATCACTTTCTATAAATATGTATCTTCACGATTTGTCCATACAATTTAAGATGATCAGAAGTAAAATGTTTAAGCTTGGAAATAAAACTGTAATGAGTTCAATCTTAATAAGGCGTTCGTGTTAACTACGCCAGATGAAGATTTATTCCAAATCCATGAAACTTACAGAAAACGTATATTATTAATAACATAAGCGAGGTTACGATTGTGATGATAGTAATTGTGAGAGATTCGGTGATGCTGAATATGGACAAAGGAAAAAACAAAAGACTCGTAACCTCAAGCATTGTCAAGAATGAAGATATAAAACCGATGTTGGTTTATATGTGGTGGATTAAACTGACGCATAAATGGACATGCACCTACATAACAAAATGTAGACGACACAGAAGAGTGGGTGACGGTATTATAGGTAGGCCTATAGATTAAACTTACCTCTAGCAAAAGAAGATAAAGGTAGAGAACACGTATAGAAGAGCTTGTCCAAAGTAACAAAATACTGGATTAATGTCTCATTATACTTAACCCCCAAATAACAGAAAAATTATCACCTATATCAAATATCCCGGTGTACGGAAACGTTATAGCATCGTTGTTCGACACGCGCGTCTCGATGCGGCCGACTTGGAAAAACGTAGGTACGACGCACCAAGCTCGCTGTGAACTCATCCAGGTACAGTTAGTAAGAGCGATGGGGTCTTCCCGTGGACCAAACTGGAGCCATATGTCGTCTTCGAGGGTGAAGCATGGTCCTTGGATGTAAAGGAACTGATGGCCAAGCATAGAGTCGAAGCGTGGGAATGTCTTCACCTCACCTACGATTGAATTAGAATTCGACTTGGTTTTGGAATCAGGACTAGTATGGATATTGGAATTTCTATTTAATTTGCAAATTACATAAAGTATTATAAACAGAATAAGAGTTACAATACAAATTAAAAATGGCCGAATAAGAGTTGGGAATCGAAAAATGAATTGGAATCCGAGTTGTAATTGAAACTGGAATTTCAGATTGGATTTGCAGATATGTGGACCCCTTTAAAAATTAGCTCTACTGAACATGCTATATAATACTCCCAAAGAAAGGAAATGAATAATTAAATAAAACGAATGGCAATTGAAAATTAATTGGAGCCAGAGTTGAATCAAGGTGGAAGATTGAAGGAAGAGACTTTGAACTGGAGGAGAAATCGGACTAGAAACTAGAGTTATACATATATAGACTGGCCTGAAACGGAATCGAATCAGAATTAACAGAGGCAATAAGAGCAGTAAGAGCAGACCACTTGATGCAAAGGACATGTATCGCATACATGAAACAATTCATATTGAATTGGATTTGGTAATAAGCACGAGTTACATGGAAAACACAATATATTGTTAGCGTTATTCATTATCCGTTTAATACGAAACAGTCATACCAAAGAACCGACCCCAAACCAACCCATGGCATGCCATTAACAACAACATAACATATTTGATCGGTCTTGAGTTGATTTCGCCGTTGTGACTTCGGCATAAGGGAGTTTCCGCTCGGCGACGTTGGGAGGATTCAAGAACAGATTTAAACGCATTAACATCCATCAAATGACGAAGATCAGCTTGGAGGTCTTTGTCGAAAACTGCTGTACCGGAAAAGCAATTGCGTCCCAAGCTTCAGATCTGACCCCACCCCCCAAAAAAACCGTTTGTCCTGAATCAATGACTAATCTGCTGTTTTGATTAACTAATTTTCAACAAATACTTCTTGGTTCTTCAATGTCAAGAAAGGCATTTGACAATCCCTATTTTAATGTTCTTGAATCCGCCGCGCGTCGTAGACGCGAACACTAAAAATATCCTTTTGTGACGTCATGACTCACCAGCCGTTGTGCAACCGCCGATGTCGACGCTCACCGAACTTATGTAATAGACCCACAATCCGGGAATCTCGATGTTGGATTCAGTGACGAGGTTTTTCAAGAAGGTGTTGTCACGGGAGTATTGATGAGAGAATGACTTCGAACCGTCACCAGCGTTGAAACCAACCTGGTTGTAGATAAATGTTTTAGTTTAACTGTTTGGAATATTTTGATTTTAACAATTTTTGAAAATGATGATTTCTGTGACCCTACATGCTATTCCACTTCAAGGGAGGTAGGGAGGTATATGATATATTTTGAACAAGGATCGGGCGATTGCACTTATGATTATCAAATAATAAATAAATAAGGGGGGGGGGGCTTGGGGAAGGTGTAATAGTTAACTCTTACTCTGCCACTGCGAATACCCCTTCATTGCCAGGGGTATTCGAGGGAATCCTAAATTGACCGAAGCGTAAGCAGCGACTGATTTTAAAACGGCAATAAATCGATACGGCTTAACTATTAGACGCCCAGGGTTTATTTTGAAAATCAAATGAAGTAAGAAGAAGAAGAAAAGGAGGAGGGGAGGAGGAGGAGGTAGAGGAGGAGGAAGAAGAAGATGATGATGATGAAGGAGAAGAAGGGGAAGGAGGAGAAGAAGAAGATATATTACCTGTGCTGGTGTACCACCGATACCGGTTGTTGGACCTCCATTACTCTCTGTACCGGAGGTCCAGTCTATATTATCGTAGATAAAGATAGCAAACGTCTCGAATTCATCACTTGCGATGATACATTGGAACGAGTTCCTCTGAAAAAGAATATGATGCGATAATAATAACAGCAATAAAAATAATAGTTTTCAAATTCAAATTAAAATAATCATTTGTTTTCTTCCATTATCTTACAAACTTTCATTTTTCAATATGAATTATACAAAATCATTTGTCATAAAAATACATCAATAACATCATTGTTAACAGAAGAATGCGTTGATCCCTGAAATCAAAAGCTTGTGACGGGATACGCCTGTAACGCAAACATAATGGATATATATAAATAGTAATGATGGTGATGATAATAATAGTAATATTAATAATGATGATTAATAATAATAATAATAGTAATAATTCTAATGATAATAGTAAAAATGTAATGATAATCGTTATTATTATAATAACAGTAATAATAATAATAATATTCAAAATACAAACAATGCGATAGCTAATAATAGTCATATTTTTAAAACTCAACATAATAGTATAATACATAATTCTTGCTTGCTAGCTCAATGCATCCTTTGAAATTTCCGGCATTGCATGAGAGGTGAGAGCAAAATGTAATTATCCCACCGCTGCTACCATAAAATATTATGATTTTTTACAGAGCTCCAAATCCTATACTATAGAAGCGTGCAGGCCTATTTGGAATTAACGATTCCTAGTACTTGGATTAATAGTATCACGAGAGAAAGAACAATTGACAGCAATCTCCTGAGATATACTAAAGCATAATTATGAAAACTAGTTCTAGTTTTAACTTATAGAGGGCATAGAAATCAAATACATCGGGCGTTTCTTTCGAAGGTATAGTGAATAGTATTCATCATGAGATGGTCTGCCAGTGCTGATATTTTCCATCGGGGTTGCTCCTCGAACAAAAACTAGTAATTGCCGGACCAACATCGGATAATCCAACTGTATTTGCTCACACCCGGTATATTTTTGTATACATTAGTGATTATGTTAGTTCCATGCAACAATTAAACATACAACAAAAATGAATTCACAATGATAAATTGATGCTTCAGACATGACAGTCACAAATCAATGTGGCTGAAAAAGCGCCCCTAAACATGCTAAAAACACTATTATCTTTCATTAGATCTGGAAAGAATATGTATAAAAAGGGAAAATAATCACAAAAATCGTAAAATTTGAAACCATTTACTTACCAAAGTAAATCCGTCAGCAATGCCGAAGAATCCGACCTCCAGCCAGGTCGCTATGACGAGGACTTTAGGCTGAAAATCATCCCATTCCACGAATGACCTTTCGCAGAAAAATGTAAATACAAGATCTTGCAATTAGTAACGGCTAAACGCCTAAATATTAAACATTTTATCATTGTCTATAATTAGTGAATGAGCTTGAGCTGCTGCATTGTCGCCCATAATTCTACAATAAAACCATACTTCTCATTAATCGAATGCTAAATCAACAAACTACGAAAGAGACATAGGTTTCAATGCCTTTCTGAACATTGCTAGAATGTTCAGAATTTGTACATCTTACGATATACTTACGTGTGTATTTCCCCTGCAGCTCTATCCAGGAGTTCCTGTTCGGTGGTTTGTCTGTAGTAAACATACCCACGCGTTGTCATATCAACATTTCCCCAAAACGGAGCTATTAGTATCCTCTCTCTCTCCGTCGTTTCCTTTGAAAGTAAAATGAAATATAATTTGAGTTATTCAATTTCAATAAGCCAGTTCATATTCATCTCTTGTTCAGTAGCGGCGAGTGAAGCGGGAAGAGCCCATCGTTCAGGAGCGGATCCAGGTGGGGGGGGGGGGGGTAATGTAAAAATGCCATTGAAACCGAAAAGTGCCCCCCTCTCTCTTTTAAAATTGAAGACTTTTTTTTTTGCTTGTCAATTTTTTCGGGTACGAAATATCCTTAATTTGTGGTTGAAAACCTTTTTTGGGGGGGCTTGTCATGATTAAAATTTTCCTCCGAAAAATTTGCCCCCCTCCCTTTTGGAAAATCCTGGATCCGCCCCTGGCAAAGTTCAAAGCAATATATTACGTAAACTCGACTGACATTACAGGATGCACAAACTGAATTGACCTAGTGACTAGAATAGCACACCAATGAACGCTTAATGAAGGAAGGCCTTCATTTCTTCTTTAAATTCATTCGTGCGTTATATTACAATGTATTTGGCAAACTATTGAATACCAGTTGCTAGTTACTTTCCAGTGGATCTATTGAAAAAACGCACTTAAAACGAATGAATAATCAATACATCAAAGTTTATCTCATTGAATATTAAACCACCGTTCCTTGAGTACCTGGATCCGATCGAGCGCAGAATGGAACTAGGAACTGGCTTATTTGATTTGATTCGATTTTAAAAGTTTTCGGTGTAAGATTGAGTAAAAATTTACACAACATTGGGTGAAAAGGAACATACACGGTGTGGCAAGATAGATGATTCATGGCTAATTTTCAACGCAACCTTGGTACATTGGAAATATTTACAGAGTATTTCATATCATTTTATTCGATGCAACATGCATGTTGTATTTTGAAACGACATTGGGTAATTTTCTGTTGAAGGTGGTTTGCCTTGACTTTGTTTGATTGGATAAAATTGATTTCATTATATTTTTCTTGTATTGTTTTATTCAATTTAACAAATATTATTAGACTTGAGTTAAGTTAATAAGAATCTAAGAACATATTAACACGATTTATATTATTCTTATTATTATCATTAGTATTAGTAGTAGTATTATTTATTTATTTCTATATTTTAATTAATTGATTTATTATATTTATTCATTTCATCTTATTATCATTATTATTATTATTATTATTTTTTTTTGGGGGGGGCCCATGGAATTTTGATAATATATAGCATTTTATAAGGTACCAATTCAGTAACACAATATATCCATGTGGCTTTTGCTACAGCTGCTAAATTATCTCATATTTCCTATCAATGCCGGAAACCCTTTCAATTATCTTTTCAACTGTTATCATCATCATCATTATCAATATTATGAATGATATTCTAGTTGCAATGAACTTACCTCCATATCTGGCCCTATGGGGAATACTGGCTGTGCCTCCTTGTATTTCGTGTATTCATTGTCAAAAGAAAGCACTCCATTGTCGTTTACCTGTACAAGGAGGGAAAATGAAGAGGAGGAGGAAGGGGGGGGGGGTGGGCGAAGAGAGAAAAGAGGGTGGGGACGGAAAAGGAAGAATGAGTGTGGTCAATTAGCGCGTCATAAGTGTAAAATAATGGCAATCATATCATGACCTAACCCTAACCCATAGCCACCGTGCTAATTTATATTATTATTATTATTTTATTGTAACAGAGGTTTTGGTAAAATTAAACTACGTTTGATCTTTTTTATGACGCTAGTTTGAAATTTGAAGACACCATGAATTATTAATATCGTCGCAGTACATTCAGTAAAAAGTCAGAAATTCTTTCCAGAGAGTACAGAATGCACCAAATGTATGTTTCGGTCGAGTTATTACGCCACACAAAGGGTGAGTTCAGATTATGAATTATTCATTAATTGCAATCTGATTTTTTTTTTGTGTAAACCAATGCTGAAACATACTTTGTTAAATACTTTGTGGCAGTTAATTTGAATGGACCGCGATTTATGTTAGGCCTATTTTGTACGCTATTACATAGAGGGCAGTGTTTATAAATACATCTATCATGTCTATAGTTCATTTTGGCGTACTCGGATTTCAAGTGTTGCTATTTTAGTAACATTTTGAATGAAAAAAGGCTGTGGTTCCCATTAAATTAGTAACACACACACGCTCACACAAGTAGAAAGTATTGCATAAATGTAAAACAAAATAGAATCAGATTTCAAGTGGATCTACAACCTTTACTAAAAATTTGAAAAAGGATAGGTCTATACTAGTTAACAAAGACAAATTGGGTTATAAAACTAGGGCACTTGTTTAGGGGCCTGCATAAATCCTACTGATTTGACAATTTAGGATATGATTTATGAAAAAAAAGATGCTTCTATAAGATATTTGGTTAACCATGTGTAAAATGTGGAAAATAAAAGAAAGCTACGTACAAACATTTTCCAGTATTTCTCGTTGTAAAATGGTATGCCCCATCTCAGTTCAATGGCTGGCGAGGCAACATCATTGCTCTGTCTCAAATAATCATCACGATTTCCTTCCCCATAAGGATAAAAATCTGGAGAACAGAAAAAAGGAGGGAAATTAACAAAAAATCTTAATATTTTACTGAATACCTATTCTTATAATAATGTTCTCATTTATGGTAATTGATCTGTAATTGTGTTCATGTCAAAATTCTGTATAATGTTGCTGGATGATTTATGTACAGTATATATCTAATGTGTTGTACTCTGCATGCATGCATGTAAACAAGATGAATTTCTACAAAGCTGAACCATGAAACAATAATAATGAAACAAATAGTACAGCAAAACATGGTCATCTCAACCGAATACAATTTGTTGGACACATAACAATGCCCGTAAATATTTATTCAAGATACTAAAAAAGGGGGGAATAATTACCTCATCGCTGACGTTAATAAGGATGATGGCAAATGCTTTAGCAGCCATGATGATGGTGGGGATGATTTGAATAAAACGAGAAAAATCTAACAAGCGTAACATTAAAAATTTCATCAAAATCGCATGTAAAATTAAGAAAGTTATGACATTTTGAAGTTTCGCTTAATTTCACAAAACAGTTGTAATGCACATCCTGGGCGGTATGCAAATGGGGAAACTGATGACGTCATCCACTCACTATTTCTTTTACATTTTATTACAATGAAATATGACATTTTTTAAATTTTCTCCTCATTGTCAAATGAAGCAAAATTTATCCCTGAACATGTGGAATAAGCATGGTTTTAATATCATATGTTTCAGTCAAGTTGGTCCTTATTGTCTAATCTGTAAGAAATGAAACATCGTATAATTCAAACAATAAAAAAAAAACAGAAGAAAGAATGAGGGACATCGATTGTCCAATTTGCATGTCTCTGAATTGTGCATATCAATGTTTTGTGAAAGATAAGCGGAACTTTCAAATGTCATAACTTTCATATTTTACATCCGATTTTGATGAATTTTTTTGCATTATGCTAAGTTTGATTTTTCTCTATTTATTCAAATCAACATTTTTCTGGGGTGGACTTAACCTTTAAATAATTCGCTTATTTGCCTGGTTTGACTTTGCTCACTTAATTGGTAAAATCTGAAGAAATTTGGGGCCATGTACGTCACATTTCCATAATATTTTTATTAAGATAATAATATTAACGTGTTATCAACAATGATGATGATAGTGATGATGATGATGATGATAATACTTATATTGATGATGAAAATTATAGCATTCATAATAATAACAACGGTAATTGTAAAAACAGTGATGATAGAAAGATGATAATGATTATAATCATAACACAGCAAGTTTTATAAACACAATGAGAATCACCAATAATAACTGTTATTATTCATGATTATTGTTTCGCGGTATTAACGCTTTTCACAATTAAACTGCGCATAATTGTAATGAAATCAATATGTATTCATCGCCCGATGAAAGTGAGTTTAGAAAAATCAGAAAGTGCTGAAAATGATGGAGAAAGGAATCCATGAACCATGATTTCAATTTTCCCATTATAATTTGGTATCATAAGTCTTTAAACAATCTTAGTTATTGCTTTCCATGGTTCAAAGCATTTCAATGGGCGCCATTTTGGAATTCAACCCTCATCAATCCTTAGCATCCATACCGGAAACAAAAATGGACAAAAATATACTTACATCGCTGATTTTCTGCAATTACTTGAACTGCACCAAGACAGCAGCACATTAGGACGAAAATCCCCTTCGCCATCTTGGTCCCTGATGATATTGCACAAAAAGAAATTCACCGTATATCCTCTTATAGTATTGAGACTCCTTCAGACGGTTTCTATCATTTTCCATACACCGTTCCCGCCTAAATATACATATATTATTCGCATTCTATACACTGCATTGCTTAGGCGTTTTACAGTTTGGACGTGTGGAATATGTAAAGTTAAAACCTAATGCTCGCAAGGAATGATGGGTGATGACCTGTGACCTTACACATTGGAAATGTACAAACAAAATTATATCAGGGCTTTTGTCAATAGATAGTTAAAAATTAACATCATGATACATAATGCTGTACCAGGCATGGGGTGCGTCCGAATGGACCATCCCATTGATCTGGAAGGGGTGTAGATAATCAATATGCATAGTTTATTATTTGTTGTTGATTCTATAACGTTATCATAATGGACATCCCTTTGTAAGGAAATCTCTCCGATAAAACAATAATTACAAATTGTTTGCGGTACACCATCTACAACCGCACACAAAATGTGTGCATTCGAGCAGGGGGGGGGGGGGGGGGTGTCGTGAGTCGCAGATGACCAAGCCTGGGACAAAATCATAACCACGGCTTGTTTTCAGACGTCACGTGACCTCTTTCAAGATTATAGGATGAATAAATAATTAAAATTAGTTTCCTATGGACAAACATAGCGCGGGGGTATTTCCTGTTTATTTTGATTTGGAAATGCTGAAAGTGTGAAGCCATCGGTTTTTAATAACTTCCAAAACATTTCAAATGAACAAACTTAATCTAATTTATTGTCTCAATAGTCCCATAGACATGACAAAAGTGCGGGATCGGTCATTTTTGTTCATTTTTTATCGTTGATGAAACTAATAAATGATCGGTGCGGCATATTATTTATGAATTCATTAAAATAAGAGACCAAACATTGTTTTCATTCGCAAAATAATGACTGGGTGAAGAGAAATAGAGAAAAATACTATTTATTTTGCAAGATTTCGCACTTGTCTACCACCAAATTAATCATTCGTTAAACTCCTTTTTATCTGAAATGTACTTTGAAAGGAAGTGTACGTGGAAATATAATATGAGGTAAACAAGATAAGCATGCAAAATACGCAATTTCATACTCTTTATTTATGGTACACGTATTCAACTTCAATTATAATCTGTTTCATTTTATGCCCCATATAAACATAACAATATGAAATACAATACCATTTACAAATACTCTACAACAATCAGAAAATTCGCTGCTAAAACCACATAACGGAAACTAATAAAGAAGTATTCTAAAATGGCAATTATACGATAGAATGAATTATTCTAAATAATTCAAATTATGCCTGTACTAATCCCAAACAAGTTTAAAACAAACTTACAAAAATACGAAAATTATAACCATGAATATTGATAAACAATATTATAACCATTAAAAAAATTTCAAGAGTGATGAAGGACAAGTCCACCCCAACAAAACAGTCGATTTGAATAAAAAAGAGAAAGATCCAGCATGCATAACACTGAAAATTTAATCAAAATCGGATGTAAAATAAGAAAGTTATGACATTTTAAAGTTTCGCTTAATTTCACAAAACAGTTATATGCACATCCTGCTCGGTGTGCAAATAAGGGGACTGATGACATCACTCAGTCACTATTTCTTTTGTATCTTATTATATGAAATATGAAATATTCTAATTTTCTCCTCACTGTTCTGTAAAAAAAGTAATATTCCTTTAATGAACATGTGGTATTGTTATAAAATGTTATGGTTCAGTTAAGTTGGTCCTTAATGTCAAATTGGTAAAAATTGAAATATTGTATAATTCAAACAATAAAAAACAAAAAAGAAATAGTAAATGATGGACATCATCAATGATGTCTCATTTGCATGTCACTGAATTTGGAATAGAACTGTTTTGTGAAAAATAAGCAAAACTTTAAAATGTCATAACTTTCTTAGTTTGTATCCGATTTTGATGAAATTTTCAGCATTATGCTTGTTTTCCTTTCCTCTATTGATTCAAACCAACATTTTCTGGTGTGGACTTACCCTTTAACATGAAATATGACTTGTGTGGCCTACCAATATTATATCAGTATCTCTGTCCGAACATTTAATTCCATAATAAAGGGAAGACTATTACGTATCTGAGATTGTATGCCAATATTGAATAAACCCATCTGTTGACAAATCATAAGATTAACTTAAATTAATAATAAAACAATTTGGAAATCAAAGCAATTAACTAGAATACGGGGTTAGGAAACGGATCTTTTCAACTGCAGCTTCAAACTGAATATTTGCAAAAGTATATGGCACTGCGATTTTTATGGCATATACATTATCCTATCTGATTTAGCAGTGAATGAATGATTACTGACTCACGTTGGCAATAGCACGAATAGAGCAAACATTTGTAATAGGAAAGGAATTTGTTGACTCAAGCAAGTGTTTACTATCTAGTAAAGTATTAACGGCGTGGGGGCAAAGTTGTGATGACATGGGGTGCAATAAGGAAAAGAATATCCTTCTTTGATAATGTTGCAAGCCTATTACCATCCTCACGTAGAATTTGGTATAGTTTTGGAAAGAACGTGCTTTTCTAGACTATGGAACGCCGCACGTATCGTTTCACAATATTGGTATTTTTAAAGCTTTCTTGTGAGCCCATCGCCGCTCGTTCTCTCTCTCCTTCACATGCCCTCTTCGCTTCTCGTTCTCTGTATTTCCCCCTATACTTTGTGTTTAGTTAAACCGTAACATTTTATTTTTTTCTTCTTTTTTATCCTTGTTCTTGTCGTTGTTGTAGTTGTTCTACTTCTTTTCATTTTTTTCGATTCCCCTTCTTCTTGAACCTTGATTTTTTTTCTCAAGACGCCTTTTTTCTTTTCTTCTTCATTTTCAATCACTCCTTTTGTGTCCCCTTCTAATTTCATTTTTTTTTCTTTTCCTTTCATACAATTCTCTCCTTTTTATATATTGGCATAACCACTGTTTCTTTCACTCTGTTTCTTATAATGTCTCCATTGCTTTCGTGATCGTTCTTCCCTCTTCTTTTTCCCTCTAAATATTTTGCCTGAAATTAATAATGGTTCTTTACAAGAAAGCATTGCAAAAGTATCGTTGAAGCATGGAGCTATCAATAGCTCCATGGTTGAAGGTAGTTTCACCGAGTATTAAAATTTTGTTGTTACAGAACTCGTCACACGTCCACATGCCACTCTGATAGAGCGCCACCAAGCGATCAACATGGAAAAAATTAAACGTAGAAGCTGACGTAATTTCTCACACCCTTTTTCGTATGAACACAAATAAATAAAAAAAGAATTCCTAGGTAAGGAGAAGTCGAAATAATTCATAATTTACATTTTCAGTCTGTTTTTCACTAAACCATGTAAACTGGTGTAGGATAATTTAAATATTTTAAGCCCATGGCGATAAAAGGCAGTTCTATTTCTCTGACCAATTGGACAAAGTTACGTAATGAGCATCACATTTTGAGGGGGCACACAATGGCATACGTGAACAACTTATATAAGCGCGTGATCGAGCAAAACGGGCGATAATATTTTTTTAAATTCAAATCTAATTTTGTGACATATTTCAACAAAATACACCGACAGTATTCTCATGCTTTACCATTTGAATTTCATCACCGTCATCAAGTAGTTACCATGCAGACGGTTCTTTCTGATTCACTGCCTATTAAATGCGGAGTCCCTCAAGGAAGCATTTTAGGTCCCATTCTTTTTATGTCTTACATCAATGATATGTGTACTTGTATTAACGAATCTAAATTAATTTTATATGCTGATGATAGTGTCTTGCTATATTCAGATACAAATCCAATGATAATTGATAAAAAACTTAGTGCAGATCTGGCAAATTGCATTAAATGGATGTCTGACAACAAGCTTAGTTTACACGTTGGGAAAACAGAAAGCATTTTATTTTGTTCGAAACGAAAGTTAAGATATACACACGATTTCAAGGTTTCATATAATAATCAGGTAATTGACATAAAAAAAATCAGTAAAATATTTGGGAATTAATTTAACAAGTAACCTATCATGGACGGGTTTGGTAGACTCAATCGTCAAAAAGACAAATTCACGCTTGAGATTTTTGTATAGATATCAAACCTGTTTGAATATGAAGTCTAGACGTATTTTATGCTTTGCTTTAATACAATGTCTATTCGACTATGCTAATGCGGCTTGGTACGGTAGTCTGGGTGTTACGGATAAGAAAAAGCTAAGAATAATTCAAGATAAAATTGTAAGATACATAAATGTTTTAGGACCAAGAGCACATGTCGGATGTAAAGAACTTGAAAACGCAGGATTACTCCATGTAGATCACAGATCACAACAATTAGTATTACACCACGTGCATAAAATATTCTATTCGCATACATTAGATCATTAAATAGCAAATAATTTCACCCGTGTATCAAATATCCATAGGTACGGTACTCGAAATAGTAATTTTCATTTTGTATTACCAAAACGTGAAGGACATATAGGGAACACTTTTTATTTTAATGGCATCCAATCTTGGAATGCTCTTCCCAATCAAATAAAAAGCAGTTAAAATATTTTCTCAATTTAAGAGTGCATTAAAGAAGCACCTAAAACTTGAAGCTACCCGAGAGCAATATAACCAGTAAAAATCAAACATTTTGTACAGTTGGTTTCTAGTATTGTAGATAATGTAGGGTATGTTGAAATATAATCTTGTTTCATATATTAGGAGGATTGTTGTTTGCTTCAGATGTTTGCATATTATTTGACTGATGGATATGTATGTATGTATTTCATTATTATTATTTTAAAACCATATTCCAGTACTTGTCGTAGTTTATACTTTTGTTACAATATGTTAATGTTTTATACTAACTATAGGACCCCATTGGAAATAAGCCTTTCGGCTTTCATGGGCTATCCTGTCAAGGTATTCTTCAATTTTATTGTAATCTCCTGTGATATTCTTGACGAATAAAATCAATCAATCAATCAAACAAGCAACATTATTATGATAACTACATATATACCATGTATATAGTACAAAACCAGGTTTGGATAACATCAGGATTGTTGAATTTATTTTGAACCGACTTATTGCAATGGTGTACAATGTTGGAATTCGTTTTTTTTTATCACGTGAAATAAGAAAAAAAAAATTCTCACATGTTGAAAAGCTATTGAAACGAGATATGAAGAATGTTTCCACTGAATCTTTAACTGAAGTTTTTATCAACCTTTTTATTTCATTTTGTTTGAAGCTGTTGTCATTTGCCACAATTAAGATTAAGGGAGTACTCTACATAAAATAATACATCCCCTTTCTTTAAGGAATGTGAACACCTTTAATATAGATATAGATTGGTTGATTGGAGTTTATTTGCCTGGGTCCGAAAACGAAATGAGGTTCGTAATTCCGAAAGTTCGTTAGTCCGAAAACAAAGTGAGGTTCGTAATTCCGAAGGTTCGTCAGTCCGAAAACGTAATGCTAACGAACCTTATTTCGTTTTCGGATTAACGAACCTTCGGAACAACGAACCTTATTTCGTTTTCGGACTAACGAACCTTCGGAACATCGAACCTTATTTCGTTTTCGGATTATCGAACCTTCGGAATAACGAACCTTCGGAATGACGCCACATATGTTCGGATTAACGAACCCTTTTACGTTTTCGGATTAACGAACATCGAGGTATAGGCAATTTACGTGTTTCGGAATTACGAACCTTCGGAATAAAGAACCTTCGGAATTACGAACCTTCGGAATTACGAAGTGTAACCGTTTTTATTATCAAAATTGAAACCATAGTGTATATACCTCTTCTCTATGATAATGTGTCACTTGTCCCAGTGATTGTCAACTTAACAACAAACAGTGAAGTGAAACAACTTCCCTTTCAGGCACGATATGAAGAATTTTAAACTTCGTAAAATTATGTGATACAATTTTAGATACATTTCCTCCAGTCGCATTTTCAGTACTGTTTTTTACGGAGCAAACCAGACAAACGGATTTCTATATGGGCCAATAAGAGTGACCCAAACAAGATGTTCTTTTTAGGTCAAAGGTCAATTGTAAAATACCCGAGTAAATTGGTATTGTGGTTTTTTTTTACTACGCTAATTGGTTTTGATGGATCAACCTCCATGATAAAATAATAACAATAATACAACTCAAAATGCTGACAATTCATCACATTATGTAGAAATAAAAACAACAAAGACATCGAATATTAGAGTTGAGCTATATTTTGTAAAATGAATGGTAATGGATATGCAATAGATGGATAGATGTCATCACTTTTACATTTTATTACATTTCGTCAAAATAATTTCATATTTTCATACCAAACATCCACATGTTGTGGCAACATATGAAATTAAAAGTTATTGAAATAAAGTTTGATCCTCTTTTTACATTACGGTGGCAATAAATGAATAAATTTGAGTTCATATAACAAATAATAAGTAAAGAGGTTACAATCAGCTTACAAATCGTACATTCAGTAAGACTTGAAAATGTTTTACTGAATCAATCATTTTGATCAATGGCACTGTGAGCCAAAAATATCGCGCATACATTCGTAATTCCGAAGCTTCGTTATTCCGAAGGTTCGTATTTCCGAAGGTTCGTAATTCCGAAGGTTCGTTAGTCCGAAAACGAAATGAGTTTCGTAATTCCGAAGGTTCGTTAGTCCGAAAACGAAGTGAGGTTCGTAATTCCGAAGGTTCGTTAATCCGAAAAAGAAATGAGGTTCGTAATTCCGAAGGTTCGTTAGTCCGAAAACTAAATGATAAACTAACCATATTTCGTTTTCGGACTAACGAACCTTATTTCGTTTTCGGATTAACGGACCTTCGAAACAACGAACCTTATTTCGTTTTCGGATTAACGAACCTTCGGAACATCGAACCTTATTTCGTTTTCGGATTATCGAACCTTCGGAATAACGAACCTTCGGAATAACGCCACAAATGTTCGGATTAACGAACCCTTTTACGTTTTCGGATTAACGAACATCGAGGTATAGGTAATTTGCGTGTTTCGGAATTACGAACCTTCGGAATAAAGAACCTTCGGAATTACGAATCTTCGGAATTACGAAGTGTAACCAAAATATTGAGGGGGCAGATATGGCGTAACGAGTACAAAAGTGCGAGTGAGCGAAGCAAGCGAGCAAAATTTCCATTTTTAATTACAAAATTCAAATTTTGTGATAGATTTTGACATATCATCCAGAAAATATTACTACTACACCCTTTTTTCCTGGTCGTAAAAAATTATGTACGCAACTGAATTTGATATGCCATAACTTTGTAATGCATTGTCCGATTTTGATGTTGTGTATTTTTTTTTACTTTCCGTTATCTGTCCAGGGATCCGTAACAGCAAGTTTAGCAATCATCGTAGAACATTTTTAGATAGATTTATTGCATATAATACAAAGAACGAATATTCATGAAAATCAAGCGTACGATTAATTGCTCACGTTTGTGCAAAGGGACGCAGATCATTTCATTTTACCATGGAGAAGCAGTTTAAGGAAATAAAAAGCTTCAGCAATTCTCGGTTTCGTTTTTTCTTGGACGTTTTGAAACCGAAACCATAACTGTTTAAAAAATAGAACAATCCATTTTGAATGTCACGTACCTTGATGAATGAAAGTTGATACCAATACACAAATAATATTATCGGTTGGTTTATTTCCTTGGTCCCGGCTTACAAAGAGTTGCGATTGATCTGATCAACCACAACTACGGAAAGCCAACAACGTCAGCATGGTCAACATCTCTTATGCATGTTTATTCAAACTATTATCTAACTACGATTTATATTCATACAGTCGTTGTTTTTCATGAAAATTTCAGTGAGCTCCTTTTTGTTTACCGAGGACATTGTTCATATTTCTTGTAGAAAAGATGACAATTATCGATTTCCATAGAATTGAGGTTGATCGGATCAATCGTAACTCTTTGTAAGACGGGACGATGTAATCATAGAGTTATTTATTGAAAGGGTGCATATACTACTATGAAAGTTACAATCACATCTACACAACCAACTCCACACCGCAGGGCCTTGGGAACGATTTTTGTTAGTGGGGATGCTGATGTAAATTTGAAAAGGTCCCTCTCCCCCGAAAAAATAGTTTTCACCTACAAAATGGAGGTCAAACTGATCCCCGGTAATTTGAAAAGCAAAAAAATAGTAAAGATAAGAAATAATAATAATAAATAAAAATAAATAAATAAAAAAGGGAGGGGTTTATCTACAAAATGAAGATCACATTGGTCCTCAGTAATTTGAAAATAAAAGGTTTCACTAATTTGGTTACATTTTTTCCATTTTACATATCTTCCAGAATACCTGGGATGCTGCCCTTGGAGAATAATACTCGCAGCACCCCCAAGGTAATTTTGGGGGGTGCTGACGCACCTCCAGCACCCCGCTTCCCAGGGCCATGCCAAACCGATAGAAACTTCTACTTTATTTCTAATGGTTTATCATCAATGTAATCGGTTGGTTTGAATTAGAGCCTTAGTGTGACTGTAGCAATGTCTTTCAATGCATAGCTGTTGTTAAATTGAAAGAAAAAAAACCTAAAAAAGTCAAATTTGATTGACTGTTCACATATCTAAGATATAAACAATTGCACTCATTCATATCCCTTAAGGTGGTGCTATTCTACCAACCTCTCGGGCTAAGATCTGAACCGCTATTAGTGTCACATGGAGACTCAAACGATAACAAGTCAACACATATGCCATTTTCCATATAGAACAATCCACTTGCGCTACACTCATACCGTTTTCACATTGAGACACTCAAAGGCGTCGAAAACGTGGGAGCTGATGTTTTCAAGCCGAGTTACAGAGTAAAAACAAGTGGAATGCCTCTGGCCGTCTCACCTGCATCACGCGATTCAATAAAGCAGCAGTGCTGATTTTGAAAACTACTATAACTCGCACAAGATGTTCAGTGATACTTGGTTACTCTTATTTCCACGTTTTATGAACTAGACCAATACACTTATAGAGATATGATGGCAATTCAACAAATACCCCCAACGTGGCCAAAGTTCTTTGACCTTACATGACCTTGATCATGTGACCTGAAACTCGCACAGGATGTTCAGTGATACTTGATTACTCTTATGTCCAAGTTTTATGAACTAGACCAACACACTTTCAAATTTATGGCTGTAATTCAACAAATACCCCAATTTGGCCAAAGTTCATTGACCATAAATGACCTTTGACCTTGATCATGTGACCTGAAACTTGCACAGGATGTTCAGTAATACTTGATTACTATTATGTCCAAGTTTCATGAATCAGATCCATAAACTTTCAAAGTTATGATGGTTATTCAACAGATACCCCCAATTCGGCCAAAGTTCATTGACCCTAAATGACCTTTGACCTTGGTCATGTGACGTGAAACTCATGCAGGATGTTCAGTGATACTTGATTAACCTTATGTATAAGTTTCATGAACTAGGTCCATATATTTTCTAAGTTATGATGACATTTCAAAAACTTAACCTTAGGTTAAGATTTTGATGTTGATTCCCCCAACATGGTCTAAGTTCATTGACCCTAAATGACCTTTGACCTTGGTCATGTGACATGAAACTCAGGCAGGATGTTCAGTAATACTTGATTAACCTTATGGCCAAGTTTCATGAACTAGGTCCATATACTTTCTAAGTTATGCTGTCATTTCAAAAACTTAACCTCAGGTTAAGATTTGGTGTTGACACCGCCGCCGCCGTCGCCGTCGCCGCCGCCGCCGCCGTCGGAAAAGCGGCGCCTATAGTCTCACTCTGCTATGCAGGTGAGACAACAACAGAAGAAGGAAAGAAAAAGGTTACAAAGTGAGAACAGTTAGCAAACTAAATTGATTGCTGTGTACGAAATAAATATGTATATGTACGTTTTTTGTTAACACAAACAGAAAACAAATTAGAAGTCAGAAATTTGCTTTCAAAATTTGCATTTTCAACGTGACAATCAGGAATTCTTGAAGCACCACACTAAAGATGGTCTTTTAATATCATTCATTGGGTATCAAATGATTCGTCTTCAGATTAACGGTCAACTTTACGATCAATTCATCAAATAAATATTCCCGTCCTCTAGCATCTTCAGGCCAATGTACGTATATACGGCCTGCCATCACTAAGGCACAACCTTACTAAGAATGGTAGTTCTTCTCCAGGGTTGTCTTCCAGGAATAACAAAAGGACAAACTCAGTCTGGGTATCCGTCACGTGGTCAATAGCCGTTCTGAACTTGAGCATGAACCAACGATCATTGATAGCTGCCCTACTGAGCACTACGACCGTCTTGTAACTCCTGGTAACCGCATAGTCAATCGCCTCTAAGTAATACATACCTGCGACAAGATCGGCATCACCGTATACCTCCCTCTGGAAATGCGGAAGCCGTTCTTCTATGACCACTCGAAGATGTTCCCGGACCCATGCTTCGTCATCTTCATGCAAAATAACATTCAAGTCGTACTCGTAATCGTCATGGTCCCGAGGGTCTCGAACCTCCATATAACCTAATGCGGCCAGTTTTAGAAGAAAGAGCCAGCGTCGTAACTGCCATCGAAAATGATAAACTAAAATAATGGTTGCTATCAAGGAAATGACAGCAATTGAAGGCAAACAGACGATGTAGACATTGAAACCACACAGTTCAGTGGGGTTGAAGTCTAGGAAAGGCTTGTCTCTGAGTGGCTCTAACGATGCTATACCACAAATCGTTTTATCCTTTTGAAGAAGTTTTACTGTAGGCGTACTAATAACCCAACGGACAAGCCAACTTAACTCACAATCACATGCGATTTGGCTCTGCGATATATCAATTCCCAAAAGCGAAGATATGATAGGGTCAAATGTACTTTGATTCAGAAATGTTAATTGATTTCCTGACAGGATGAGGCGAGCTAAATTTGGATTATTGGAAAACACATCACCGTCAAGATATACCAAACTATTGCCAGATAGATCCACGGTTTCTAATTTTCATAAGACCTTCAGTGAATCATGAGGGAGTTTCGTAATATCGTTCTCACTTAAGTCTAGATATTTGAGATATTCTAACCCTGTGAAGGCTTTAGAATGGATACTTGAGATACTAGAGCTTCGAATAGTTAAATTCTGCAGACGTGGGAGGGATCGAAATAAATCATGTTTTAACTGAGCGCCTGTCATTTCATTTCCTTCCAATTTTAAAAAAGTGAGGTTAAGCAAGCCATCAAATAAAGACACATTTAATGTGGGATTCCATAAATTAGGCCAGTAATATGTATTAGATATTTGCAAATTCAGAAGCAACCTTGATTGGTTAAAGGACGATCCTGGTATAAGCCTCAAAGATGGATTTCCGTACAAAACCAGACTACGGAGGTAAGGCGTTACCAACTTCAAGTCTGTTATATGTGTACCTGAAAGCCATAAAGTGTTAAGTCTCTTCATTTCCAAGAAAGATGTTGGTTCCAAGGAAACGAGTTCATTTGCATCCACATGTAAATACCTCAAATTTGTTAATCCCTGGAATGTTGACGGTTGAATTTCGGTTAAAGAATTGTAACTTAAGTCTAAATATTCAATCAGGTCATTTTCCCAAACATCCCCATTTAAGTTTATCGTTTTTATTTCATTATAGCACAAGTGCAAATATATTAATTTGCCCATTCCGTGAAAAATGCTTGGTTCAATCTTTTTAATCCTATTCCCTGTGAAATCAAGATCAGCGACATTTGTTAAACTCGAAAAGATATCAGAATATAGTTCGATCGAATTACCCTTTAAACTAAGACTAGATATGGTGGAATTGCGCAGGAAATCGAATAAACCACTTGGAATAGAAAGGTTGTGAAAATTGCTGACAAAGAGTTTTTTTACATTCGAAAGGGAGACACCGAGAAATATATCTTTAAGCGTTTTCGATTCTCCTATTTTCAATGATCGAACTTGAAGCGATGCAATTACATCAGGATCGACCGAAACGATAGGGTTGTCGGAGAGATCCAAACTGTCTAGTTTGCAAGTAAGACGGAACGTATCGTCGTTGAGATGATAAATTTTGTTACCCGACAAATCAAAGACATCAATTTTACCACACAAGCTTATATTGATAAAACTCAACTCATTGTCGCCGACACTCACAAGTTTCACTCTTGGACTCCACCTAATAATGTCATCTGGAAGTGATTTTAAGCCTGAACAGGACATATCAATGTAACTTAGTTCTGTAGCCCATCTTAGTAGACCTTCATGTGGAAGTAGTAGACCTTTGTTATAGGATATGTTAAGTTCAGACAATAATTTGAGGGGATGGAAAGTGGAAGAGTACACGTTGCTTATGGCGTTGTTGGATAGGTCTAGTTTGGTTATATGAATGTATCTTTCAAAGGAAGAACTGAAGAGCTCAGTGATACTATTACGAGAAAGCAACATGATTTCAACTCCATCCGGGAGATCTTGTGGGACGTTGGTTAAACCAAGTTCTTCGCAATTCGCAGTCTTTGTAGGAACATCAAAAACACATGTGGAAGAGGAACCCTCCTTGTCCTTGTAGGGCAATGCATTGCCATTCACATAAGTTGCTTGTTGAAATAGCATGACTATCAATAGGTTAATGGTGACGAGAAGCACTGGGCGGTCTAAAGCCATGATGAAAATCGTCTGTAAAATAAAGGAATAGAGCAATGTAACTTTAAGACCGTCATTTTAGCAGCATGCATGAGATTGGTGCTCGGCGCCATGGGCACTTTGATTTGAGATTGGTCATAAAATAATCAGGATAATTGTACGATATGTATGACCCGTTGGATGTGCAGTTCAATATTTGAAGTAGCAAGAATGGGAATTTTTAATCAATAAGTCACTTATTAACTCAATTATTTATTACTTTATTCTTTCTTTATTTTTTATAAAAAGGATGGCCACTTCAATAATCATAAATGCAGAATACTTGCCAGGGAACCTTTATACAATATGTATTGTTACTGGTATCATCAATCATCACTGTAATTATACAAATACTACTGCTACTCCATTTACTACAATTACTGCTACTAAAACTACCACTGCTACTACTACTTTTACTTCTACAGCTACCACAACAACGGCAACTAACAACACCAACTACAATAACTACTACTACTACTACTACTACTACTACTACTACTACTACTACTACTACTACTACTACTACTACTACTACTACTACTGCTACTACTACTACTACTGCTGCTGCTGCTGCTGCTGCTGCTGCTGCTACTACTACCACTACTACTGCTGCTGCTACTACTACTACTACTACTGCTGCTGCTGCTGCTGCTGCTACTACTACTCCTGCTACTACTTTATCGGTATATCGTCGAAAAACAGTCATGTCTTTGAAATGAGAAAAAACAACAACAAAGAACAAACAAAGAGGGAAAGACATTCAAACTTTTTTACCCGAAATGCTTATAATGTAGGTGAAGATTAGTCAACTCGGATGAAGATAACCTCACAGCAAGCAATAAATAAGCGTTGCATATTAATTTTACTCAGTAGACTGACTAGAAACCGATCAGAATTGTACTTTCGTACTAGCGATTAATCGCTTACTTTTGTGCTACGGAGTCACGAAGCTTTCACATTCAGTGGAATCAAAAATGGGGGGAAAAATACGCGGAAATATAAAAAGGTAGGAAATTTAATGTGCCGTAGTTTGGATTTCATAAGGATCGATCTCTCTGGGAAATAGCATGATAAATATGACAAAAACAAAAATATAACAAAACAAAACAAAACAATGAGCTTACGCTGAACTACTAACTTGAAAATTCGAGCAAACTTGAGAAATTGATTGGACACGTTGTGCAAGGGTATTATGATCTTATTACCTTCATAATTCAGGATAGAACGTAAAAAGTTAAGTCTTTTCTCATGACCATTGTATTGACCTATATGGCAAATGCATACATACGTTATACCCATATTTGATATTTTGGAGAAAATTTGTGATTATTAATGTATTTTATTAAATACAAATTCGATCTCAAGAATTGAAGAAAAACTATGGGGCACGCTTATTTGCACAGTATTTTTCCCCTTAGAAATATAGGCCTACTACATCGGAGGTATTTTACAAAGTGCATACACAGCTTAAAACAAAAACTTGTATGGGATGTCAAAATACGATTAAGTGAATCAAAGATTAAACATGACTTTGTGTCAAATTACCATGTCGAATAGCGCGCATGCGTGTACGTATGCCAATCAGGGAAAAATGTGAAATATTTGAAAAAAAAACATTCGAGTGATGTCCTTCCTCTTTTGCTTGCATGTCCAAACAAAAAATATAAACGATAAAGTGACAAATGCTGTTACATTTACAATCGTTTTGTCATAAAAAATTGACTTGAAAGAGGAAGTGAGATGAATTTATTTCTTTTTAATTATATTAGTTTACATTTGCTTGTCGGTAAACTTTTGAAGAAAAGAGAGGGTTTTTTATCTCCTTGGTCGAAAGAAACACAAATAAATTCTAATAATGATAATTATAAGAAAGATTCCAAATGTACACAGCATTTGATAGGATTTCAGTTCAGAATGTTGCTTTCTTTTATTTTGGCGTTAAGTCATTTTTTACAAAAGTAGTTAATGTTCAGCCAAGCATGATTAAATGATTTGTTTTTATTGTGTCAAAACGCTCTAGAAAGTCTATAAACACAAACACACACACACACATCACTCAGACACACCCGAACACAGATTCATGTATGCTCTCGTTATTCGGTCTGTCAACATTAACTTAGTAATAGAACATATGAAGAACTGGATTCCAAATGAGGCAAAATCCACTATTGACAAAAACTTTTTTTCCATATAGATATATGCATCCTAGACGTGGGAATCAAATGCACCATACTGTATTTGAAAATAAGTTTGGGACCATTAGCCAAAATTGATTGCAGTTTTATTCCAAAAAGGAGCCATATCCACTATAATTTGATAAATTAAAATTGGTCAATTACTTGACCACATTACCTTATAGTTTATATGCATTTTGATGTCTAAGTACATGTTATGGATATATATTCACAACCACTATTTCTATGAATATTTAGCTGCTTTTGAAATGAGACGCCGACAAATCAGCGTCCTTACAATATATATATATATATATATATATAGGCGAAAAAATGACAAGACGATTTGACGTTGCTGTAGACCACAATTTAATCCGAGCTTTCGGCCTTAATAGGCCTTATTCATGGGTTCTATTTTAACAAAAACGAACGAAACATATCAATAGTATAGAGGGAGGAACAGGTGGAAATATGGGCATATACATGTACATATATAATAACTGATAATAACATATAACATTGACGTCGTACGTATACAATATATGCACATACATATATACATATACAAATACATACATGCACATACGTATATATATCTATATACATAAATACACTTATACATATATATACATACATATGTACATATACACAAACATACACATGTGATGTATGTGATATATATATATATGTATATATATATATTGTTAAAGAAATGGATGAAGAGAACAAAAGTAGGCGTAGTTTAAATCAAGGCTCCCCAGAGCTATCTGCCCTTTGGAAAAATTGGTGATGCCGAAAATTGTCTCTGCTGGGAATCGAAACCGGGCCCTCAGCTTTAAACGCCAGTGCCTTAACCACTAGACCACAGAGACGGGTTAGTGGCTTGGATGACCCCGATCCGATTGACCGACATAACGGATGTATCAATCAAGTCTTGTTGCAGTTGTTCGTTTAATGCATGCTCGCAAAAGGTGAGTCGGGTGAAAAGATAAGACGATCGCTACATTTTCTAAAGTTAGTAACGTTAGAGTCTTGACAAACGACAACGTTAGGTAATGTTTTCGTGAGATTTAACGTTAGCTTAGCCTTAACGTTAGGAGCTAAGAGTAGACTCAAGATCTACGTTAGTTCTAACTAGACCTAGCCCTAATGTTCCGTTTAATCTTAGATCTGACGTAGATTCTTGCCGAGATCTAACGTTAGATCTAGACTCTAATGTAGATTTTAGACTGTTAACGTTACTTAGAGTAGTTCAGACCACAATTTGGTTTCTAAAATATTCTAGGCCTAGTAGGCCCTAATTGGTACTGCATTGATATTCGAATTAGAGACTTAAAGGAGAATCCAGCCTTGGCCATAAAATGTTGTGTTGGGAAGGAGAAAAATAAATCAAACAGAATGGCGAAAGTTTGAAAGAAATCGGACAAGCAATAAGAAAGTTATAGCTGCTTTAAACTTGAGATCACTAATACTATGTAGATTTCAAATTGACAACTGGGTAAGTAAATTATGACAAGGGGCAAGGACAACTTTCCCATAGGCCATGTACTTTATTATCAGGGATTTGTGGTTTTCTCCTAAGTACCCATTCCCCTGGGGCAGTAATCTAAATATAATCCAGGTAGTATATTGTTTGATGTCCTCATGAAAGAAAAATATAATTTGAAATAAAACTTTTGGGAAAAATGACATTTTAGCCATAATATGTATTGGAGTACATGGAAGAGTAGTCCTTGCCTTACATCACTATGACATCCCATATGCGGCCAATTTAAAGTCTCCATGGGTATAGTGATTACCAATATTTACAACTTTTAAAAATTCATAACTTTCTTGTTGTTTTTCCAATATTGTTCAAACTTTCACCTTTCAACTTGTCTGATTTTTCTTTTTCTTATAAAAACAAGTTTTTATTTGGGTTGGATTCCCCTTTAACGTCAGGGGCAGGGTTCTAACGTTAGCCTGGGGGGGGGGGGGGTATAGGGCTATTAGGCCTAACTTGTTTAAGATCTAGACTAGGCTTTAGATCTAATTTTATTTCGGTTCATAAAATATGTATGGACTGCATGCTTTTATCTTCGAGACACAGTTTCTTTCTGCTCACGGGTACCGCATTGGCCAGACCATGCCCTCGGGCAAAGCCCTCGGGCATAGTCGCTTTGCAGTCCCCTTGAGCCTTTATAAGCAACCATGCCTCTCAAAGCAGTCCATAGATCTATACTATAATTTAAATGTATTTTAAATAGCAAGGCCCATTGTAAACCAGTTTTTTCATTGTCAAATGCTGAATTGGTTTGAAATAATTGCCTGGAAATAACTGATGTGAAACAAATAAATTAATAAATAATTAGAACCAATAAAGAACATACACAGTAAAAACGCTGTTTAATATTTTTATACAACGCTGTTTATTATATGAACCTTACAGTATTTGTTTAACCACTTATACAATCATGTTTAATATATTGAAGATTAGATATTGAAAATTAAACTTTGTTGCATAAGATTTAAACACTTGTTTAAACCGTTTAAACAATTACTGTAAGGTTCATATAGTAAACAGCGTTGTATAATTTTTTTGTGAACCCTTGCCCAACATGCCCAATCATATCTAAAGTCTGTTATAAGTTTCATATTCCAGAGAGATAGGCCCTTCTACATGTATAATGCAAATTGCGGTATTATAAAATCAACTACCCTATTATATTTCCGCTTGATATCTTTCTATTCTCGGTAGCACTGAATGTGAAAGCCCTCTCAAATTTATCTTGTCGATGATGACATGCTGATGCCAAGTTGATGATAATTATGCACGATTCGGTGAGACGAAAATCAGTTGTGACAATGACCAAGCTAGCTCTTATTCTCGGATGACCCACTGGCTTCCAGTTTGTCCACCAAAGTTGACTGATATTCACCTATATTCAATTCGGGTAAGATATATTTGATTTTTCCCTCTTTGCCCCCCCCCCAGTTTTCAATATCTGGAACATTTTTTTTCAAGTAATAATATCGATGCTCGTAAGTTTTTGCAGATAAGTGAAGTTTATCAAGACAACGGTCTGTATAAACCAGACAGAAGGGACACAGTTAATTTGCAAACCTTACCTCATTGTATTGCATATTGGTCATTCCCATACACGCACGCACACACAAACATTATATATGTATATATATATATATATATATATGGTCATTTGGCCTTATTTTGCTTTTCTGAATAACATTCACCGTGTGTAATATTTTGACTTTATTCCAATTACCAAAAGTTTCAAGAAGTTTATCAAAAATATTCATGAACTTTACGTTTTCATGGAAACGGGAGTTAATCCGAAACACTTTTCATTCAAAATGGATTGAATACACTTATGCTCATTCTTTATCAATCACTTCTACCAAAATCAACATTTCAATTTGGGAAGTTCATTCTACTCTATTTAAGAGTCATCACAACAGGTAACAATAATGGCATTTGCATAAATCCTTCAAATTAATATATTTTGTTTCATAATTTTTCTTTTTAGATTATTTTGGATTTTGTCCCTTTTGCATAAAAAATCTTCGGGGTTATAGCTGTACACATGGTTTGACGTAAACACAATTATTATATTTTTCTCTTCCCGTACCCTCTCTATTGTCCGCGTAGATGTTGAAATTGTTTACTGCTTTGTTTAATAGTTACGTGTAGAACCTTTGCCTGATGAAGCAGCAAATTGAAATTACTTTTCATGCCAAATGGACCAAATCCCTAATAATATAATACGATGTAATATTCATTATATATTATACATACATATATATATATATATATATATATTTATATATATATATATATATATATTCATATATATATATATATATATTTATTATATATGTTTTTTTTTTGATGATTCGTACTCATAGTAAAATAATTTCTTGAGTGGAAACATGAATTTGGGTGGAATAAGAAACGCCGATTTTTGATGAATGAGGAAAAGTGAATCTAGTCTCTTTCGCATGGTAATACTTTATATATATTCCTATAATTTTGTGATTATCTTTGCGAAGTTGAACGAAAATAAAGCTGTATCGTGAACTGTTGTGATTTGGAATCTATTACTTGTGTGATTTATTTATAATTGAACCAATTTACTATGTTAATCGTTGTTGTTCACGTATTTGCAATTCTGTCTTTAACTGGAAGAAATGTTTTAAAGTATCAATATAGACCACTATGTTCCCAGAAAAAATATCCTTGAAAAAATATGTTATATACATAACTTTGAAATATCATTTCGATAGATCTTTCCAAATGCTTAATTTATCTTTATAAGCACTATAAAAAAGAACGAAACCGAGAGTTATCGATCTTATTTCATAAATTAATCACAATTAAAATTTGATAAATGACGTATCTTTGAAACTTAGTTTATATCTTTGAGCGCTCCACATACTCCAGCGTACTATGTCAAACGTGACCTGCCACCCCCAAGCCAGCGATAAATCGCCAGAGAAGACTCTCTACAAATAACCAAACTAATAATTTTGCCGTCTAACGGAATTAAAAAAAAAAATTAATCTGAAGGAGTAATACTTTTTCTTCATATTTTTGAAATTTGAAGTTGTAAAGGAAAAAAAAATATGAGAAACAAAGGAGTTTCTTTACACTAATTTTTACCCGAGTCTTGTTTTCTCCTTATTGTGTTGAAGCTCTCACTGACTTTTTTCAACAATTAAGCACGTGCTAATAATACATCTAGTTAATGTTAGATAATTTGTTTAAGATACATTTAATTTTAAAGCTTAGACTATGCTTTTCAAGCTTAAAAGGAAAGCCATTAAAGTCATTTAGAGCAAGCAAGTCAACAATATACTCCCTGTAAACGGGCTGATAATTTTACTCTGGTCCCTATTCCCAGTTGGTATTTACTTTCACGTATTCCCAGCTAGGTATTTACTTAAAGTTTAAAGTAAGTTTACGACACTCATCCTCAGTCAAGCAAAGAAAAATAAAAAAAATTACACAATTATAATGAGTTGAAACATCCAACATACTAGTAAATAAACACAGAATACAAAGAACAAAAATTCTAAATTGCTAAATTCGTTATTTCTCTGTTTTACGTGGTGAAAATCCAATAATGTCACTCTGAACAAAAACAAAAAAATCAGTACGTTTGCTCAATAATGAGTGACCTTCATGATATTTTGCTGTTTTTTTAAACAAAAGAGAGCAACATTTAGTTAACATTGGACATGGTGGAAGATCTATTTTATATTTAGAATTATAATTTCGGATGCAGTTATATTATTTTCCCTTTATTTATACACACTTGACGATGCGAGTCCAATAAAATAAAGCTGAAACTGAGAATTATGAATAGTTTGTAATTACTTGATGACAATTCTTATTGAAAAATTGATGGCACATGCATGTTATCCTTATACCACCCTTTTTCATTTGATGCAACAATTAAGAGTACACAATTAACAATGATTTAAACTATGTGAATCAGAACGTAATTAATTGTTTAAACAGTTAAAATAAGTGTTTAAAATCTTAAACAACCATGCTTAAATTACTGATAATAAATATTTGAATTTAAACTTTGTTTAAGATTTTTAACACTTGTTTAAAATGTTTAAACAACTATTTGCGATTCACATAGTAAATATTTTATGGTATGGTATTTATTAGATTTCGTATATCTCAGTATAATAACGAATTGCACGTTCATATATAATACCAATTAAAATTAGTTGTAAATATGAATATTTATATAGCATTTAATGCGAATGTTCTTAAGCGCTGCATACTATTACCCCGGCTTTACCGCGGCTATCGGACGCTCGATCATTTTAAGGAATTCCTTCCTAACGGGTACCATTTACTATACCTGGTTGGAGACTGGCAAATGTAGATAAATGCCTTGTCAAAGGACGCAAGTGCTGCGGTTGGGTTTGAACCCCGGACCTTATGGTTTGAAGTCCGGAGAGTTATCCACTGAGCCACAACCACCTCTACATAATTACCTCTACCATGTCTACAGAAACATAAACACCGCCAGCTATAAGCTTCATAATAATGAATAGCGTGTATAATAAACATTTAAACGGCGTATTTACTGTATGGAAAGCATTCTACATTTATAATTATTGACGGGACTACCCTTCAAAACAAAACTAAATGAATAAATGAATTCAGTAATGGAACTGCTCTGTCAACGAGTCGTGCATAACGTATAAATATCTTTTAAATCTAATTAATGGACGTCGAAAAGTTCTAAGCAAGAAATCTTATAGATGCTGCTACAATATGAAGATGTGGTTGTTATATTGTTACATCCCTTTATTTTGCAGACGATTTTCATCATGGCTTTGGACCGCCCAGTGCTTCTCGTCACCATTAACCTATTGATAGTCATGCTATTACAACAAACACCTTATGCGAATGGCAATGCATTGCCCTCCAAGGACAAGGAGGGTTCCTCTTCCACATGTGTTTTTGATGTTCCTACAAAGACTGCGAATTGCGAAGAACTTGGTTTAACCAACGTCCCACAAGATCTCCCGGATGGAGTTGAAATCCTGTTGCTTTCTCGTAATAGTATCACTGAGCTCTTCAGTTCTTCCTTTGAAAGATACAGTCATATCACCGAGCTAAACCTATTCAGCAACGCCATAAGCAAAGTACATCCTTCCACTTTCCATCCCCTCAAAGTATTGTCTGAACTCATCATATCCGCTAACAAAGGTCTACTACGTTTGCATGAAGGTCAACTGAAATATTCTATAGAACTAACTTACATTGACATGTCTCATTCAGGCTTGACATCAATTACGGACGATTTTCTCAGTTGGAACACAAGGCTAAAATATTTGTCGCTGTACGGCAATCAGTTGAGTTTTATCAATATAAGCATGTGTGGTAAAATCGATTTGTTTGATTTGTCAGCTAACAAAATGTACCACCTCAACCACGATACGTTCCGTGTTTCCTGCGAAATTGGCAAGCTACATCTCTCCGACAACCCTATCGTGTCTGTCGATCCTGATGTAATAGCATCGCTACGGGTCCGATGGTTAGCTATAGGAAGTAATACACAAACATACACTATACCAACACAAACGCTTAAGAATATTTTCCTTGGCGTCTCCCGTTCGAAGATAAAACATCTCCTTGCTAACAATGTTCTTTATCATTCGATTCCAAGTGATTTATTCGATTCCCTGCACAATTCCACCATTTCTAATCTTACTTTAGTGGGTAATTATATTGAATTATATTCTGATATCTTTTCGAGTTTAACAAATGTCACTGGCCTTGATCTCACAGCTAATAACATAAAAGAGATTGAACCAAGCTTTTTCCATGGTATGGGCAAATTAATATACTTGTACTTGGGCAATAACCAAATAAAAACGATAAACTTGAATAGTGATATTTGGGAAAATGACCTGATTGAATTTGTAGATTTAAGTTATAATTCCTTAACCGAAATCCAAAATTCAACATTCCAAGGATTGCGCAATTTAAGGTTTTTACATTTGGATGCAAATAATGACCTGGTTTACTTGGAACCATCATCTTTCTTGAAAATGAATAGACTTGAAACTTTAACGCTAACCTATACTAATATTCTGGAATTGCGCTTGATAACGCCTTATCTCCGTAACCTCTTTTTAAACAAAGTACAAACTTTAAGGCCAGGATTTTCTTTGGACCAATTAAGGTTTCTTGTAAATTTGCAAATAAAAGATTCCTCTTTTTTTGATGGCGATTTCTGGGAACCTGCATTTAATGTGTCTTTATTTGATGGATTACATAATCTCACATTCTTAGGACTAGAACATAATGTAATGTTTCAGGAGCCGTTAAAATATCCGATATTTCGATCTCTCTCAAGTCTGCAAAATTTATCTCTTCAAGATTCTAGTATCTCAGGTATTTATTCCAAAGCCTTCACGGGGTTAGAATCTCTCAAGCATCTAGACTTAAGTGACAACTCTATTACAAAACTCGATCCGGATTTAATGAAGGGCTTATGGAAATTAGAAACCGTGGATCTATCTGGCAATAGTTTGGTATATCTTGACAGTGATGTGTTTTCCAATAACCCATATTTATCTCGTCTCATCTTGTCACGAAATCAATTAACATTTTTTAATCAAAGTACATTTGACCCTATAAGATCTTCCCTTGTGTATATTGACATATCGCAGAACCAAATCGCATGTGATTGTGATTTAAGTTGGCTTGTCCATTGGGTCACTAGTACGCATATACTTATACTTCTTGAAGAAGAAGAGACATTGTGTGGTATAGCATCGGTAGAACAATTAAGAGATAAGCCTTTCCTTGACTTCAAGCCCACTGAGCTGTGTGGTTTCAATGTCTACATCGTCTGTTTGCCTTCAATTGCTGGCATTTCCTTGATAGCAACCATTATGCTATTTTACCATTTTCGATGGCAATTACGACGCTGGCTCTTTCTTCTAAAACTGGCCGCATTAGGTTACATGGAGGTGCGAGACCCTCGGGTCCACGGCGATTACGAATACGACTTGAATGTCATTTTCCACGAAGATGACGAAGAATGGGTCCAGGAACATCTTCGAGTAGCCATAGAGGAACGGCTTCCGCAGTTCCAGAGGAAGGTGTACGGAGATGCCGATCTTGTCCCAGGTATGCATTTTTTAGAGGCGGTCGACTATGCGGTTACCCGGAGTTACAAGACGGTCGTAGTGCTCAGTAGGGAAGCTATCAAGGATCGTTGGTTCATGCTCAAGTTCAGAACGGCTATTGACCACGTGACGGATACCCAGACTGAGTTTGTCCTTTTGTTATTCCTGGAAGACATCCCTGGCGAAGAACTACCTTTCTTAGTTAGGTTGTGCCTTAGTGATGGCAGGCCGTACGTACATTGGCCTGAAGACATTAGAGGACGGGAATATTTTTGTGATGAATTGATCGCAAAATTGACCATTAATCTGAAGACGAATGATTTGATTCCCAATGAATGATATTCGGAGAACAATTTCAATCGGGTTCTTCAATCATTCATTATCCTGCTGACTTACATGTACGCGGTATGGCAAAAATACCAAGCGACTTATAATAGGAACTGCCGCTTTTCAAAGGCGGCGACGGATTAAAGATCAGCGCAGTGTAATTCGCGAGGCATCCAAAGCCAGTTAGCTCCAAAAAAATCAAGCGCTGTAATTTTGTTCTACTTTCCAAACCAGTAAGTCACCAAATCTATATATTTTAGGTGCATACATTTACTACCGATATGTTGACGAAAATAGATAACTACCTATTTAGATTTTTTCTGTCAACAGAAAACTATTGCTAATGATACGGTGGGCAAATAATACCGCTTTGGAGGAAATTGAAATTCAAATGAGTGGAATCTGTTGCCATTTTGGCTGATGAACACAAATCTAAGTATTTTTGTTTTAGAATACGTCTAAAAAGGTTCCAAGCGATTTTTCAAAATGGCCGCCGAATTCCTCCCAAATGCTTTTTTTCACGTGTAAATCCTTAAATATCTATATAAATATGGCTTGCAATATATCTATTTTAATGGTCACTGAGCACAAACACACATGAATCAGATAAGTTGGGTTATTTTAAATGATGCTTTGGGGTGAAAAACAACATTTTTTCGGTGATTTCTGGTAAGAATTGCCCCCAAATCATTTGTTTTATGTACATGAAAGTTTGATTACTCATTCATCTAAACATATGTTTTCATGGCCACTGAGTCCAGATAAAAAAAAAAGACATGTTTGGTCTTTAGTACTGCCTATTTTGAGTGAAAAATCACATTTTCCGTAATATTTGGTAAACATGACTGAAAACATACTGCAAATATTCATGCAACCACGGCTTGTAATTTGTATAAACATGTTTTTTTTTTTTATTGGCAGCCAATTACAACTTTATCAGTTGAACTGACTAAAATGAAATTAAAAAAATCAAGCGCTGTGATTTTGTTCTACTTTCCAAAACAGATAGTCACCAAATCTATCTATTTTAGGTGCATACATTTACTACCGATATGTTGACGAAAATAGATAACTACCTATTTAGATTTTTTCTGTCAACAGAAAACTATTGCTAATGATACGGTGGGCAAATAATACCGCTTTGGAGGAAATTGAATTTCAAACGAGTGGAATCTGTTGCCATTTTGGCTGATGAACACAAATCTAATAAGTATTTTTGTTTTAGAATACGTCTAAAAAGGTTCCAAGCGATTTTTCAAAATGGTCGCCGAATTCCTCCCAAATGCTTTTTTTCACGTGTAAATCCTTAAATATCTATATAAATATGGCTTACAATATATCTATTTTAATGGTCACTGAGCACAAATACACATGAATCAGATAAGTTGGGTTATTTTAAATGATGCTTTGGGGTGAAAAACAACATTTTTTGGGTGATTTCTGGTAAGTATTGCCCCAAAATCATTTTTTTTTGTACATGAAAGTTTGATTACTCATTCATCTAAACATGTGTTTTCATGTCTAAACATATGTTTTCATGGCCCTGAGTCCAGAAAAAAAAAAGACATGTTTGGTCTTTAGTACTGCCTATTTTGAGTGAAAAATCACATTTTCTGTAGAATTTGGTAAACATGACTGAAAACATATTGCAAATATTCATGCAACCACGGCTTGTAATTTGTATAAACATGTTTTTTTTTTTTTAATTGGCAGACAATTACAACTATATCAGTTGAACTGACTGAAATGAAATAATCTGTATCTTAGTGGATTTTTTGTGTCAAATACTACCCCCAAAAGAAAATAATTTCTATGCAGGATTTCAGACGCATACATGTCTTGAAAATATTACTAAAATTGCTGAATGTATTATGGATATTTCAATGTTCATATATTATGCTGTAAAACTGTTGGTAAAACAATTACCATTTTCACAAATTTTGTTACATTACTTAGGGTTTTCATAAAATTTATGTTTTGCCATGCAATCTATTAGTGGGCTTACCAATAATTTGATATGCATTATTTACATAACATTTGTTAGCAGAGCGTTAATGTCATCAGTGATACTATCTTTTGAAATAGATGTGTTTCTTGGTGAGGCTTTCAGGTCCTCGTCAACTTTCAACAAAATTTCACCTGCAACTTTTACATCCCTTATCTGAACAATATTTAGCGTACCTACGGGGGGGGGGGCAGACTGGCCCCTAACGAGTCACAACCAATGCAAGCGACTTATCTCTGCCCCCCCCCCCCCCCCCCGACGAGTTTGAAAGTGAAGCCTTTTTTTTTTTTATCAATTTTTTTCTGGTGCGCAATGTCCTTTATATCCTGTCGAGGACCTTTTTTTTTTGGCTTGTCAAATTTTTCGGGTCCAAAATCTGTATATTTGTGGTTAAAGACCTTTTTTTTTTGCTTGTCAAATTTTTTTCGCGGGTAATTTTGCCCCCCCCCCCCCGTGGAAAATCCTAGGTACGCTACTGATCTGGAGCTATCATGGGCCAAATATTAAATATTCCAGGAGCCGTTTTTTTTAGAAAATTGCTAATATTTTTTGTCATTAGCCCATTTGATCAGATACTTACAGATTTTCCTCCTTATACAGTGCTATTTCGTACATGTACATGTTCAACAGTACAGTTGCGTAAACAGTCTATATACTGCATTCTTTTCTTCAGAACAGTAAGCCAAGCGTTTCTAGATCCCACATCTCCTGGCTTTCAAACTCACTACTTACAAGCCTATTGTTCCTTGAAAGAATTCAATCAGTAATTTTAATACTATAGTCTAGCTTTAAACAAAATATAATACACGGACCAGCATTGTGCAATTGTCATGATCATTGTCTGATTTTCTGAAATAGTCAGTCTTCGGCATCTGCCTCTTTAGTGCATCAATATATATATATATATAAAAAAACAGCAAGTCTATCTCCCTACATACCTGAGCCTGCATACATTATATCTATATCTTCTTAAAATCAACCAAATAATGTAGGATCAAAGAAAATCTTCATTCTGATTGATATTTTGTATAGAGTACCCTGATCACCCACTTTTATTGATGCCCAACACAGCAGTTCCATCATCATTATCATGGGGAATATGAAAATATATCTCATCATTGTGTTGGTTATAACAACAGCATGAGAAGTATTTATTCTGAATCATTATAGACACTGTGATTTTGATGTTTTGTTGTTGTATACATGTCAGTAACCAATTTGATGAAAAATTCGGGTATATGTTATATGAATACAACATTTGCAAGTACTTGTACAGTATATGCACGTTTATGGAATTAAGCTCTGTTATAATATAACTTTTCATTTAATAGGCATTTATTTATTTATTTAGTGTGCACTCTTCTTAAAATTGTTCAAGTGCATTTTTTATTTAATTTTCAAGGATACGTAATCAATATATTGTACTAAATTATGCACACATTTGATGATACCATGCAAGCAATTGTGTTTGATAAATATCATCATGAATTATTACCATATATATACATATATATATATTATTTTCTTTAAAATGTTTTAACATTAATTTTCTTATGTCATAAAAAAACAGTTTCAATTCCGCATAGTGTAATGACTGAATATTATACGTTGACTGCGCGTTGCCAGTCGTTCACCGCATTAACAAAATGAAATTAATAGCATGGTTATTGGCTGATTGCTTGTTCAAAATATATCACTTTGTAATAAATGAAAGAAAGAAAAAGAATGGCATTTATGATGTCTTTGTGATTATGTGTGTGGTTTGCATTCGGATTAACTATTTATTGATGAATATGTTGACATAGCAGATACCCTTTCAGTGATCTGGGGGCCTTTTCATAAAGCTGTTCGTAAGTTAAGAGCGACTTTAAGAACGACTGGTGAACCTTTCTTACGCGCTAAACCATCGCCAATGGTGTATACCATTTACCAAAAGAAAAGATCACCAGTCGTTCTTAAACATGTTAAAGTCGCTCTTAACTTACGAACAGCTTTATGAAACACTCACCTGGTCTTCGTAACATGGATACACATAACTTGTTTCCACTGACAATTACAACCGTCTAAATAAACATGAAATAACTGCATAAAGGATAGTGGGAAATGTGGGGTTATTAAGAGAGTGATTGAACGACGAAAGTGGTAATTGGTTCTTCAATCATGTGTCAGATTACTGAACATAGTTAAACTATAATGACATCAGCGCACACATCCGCACACACCCACTCAAAATATTTGTCTTCTGTTTTTGTTCAATACCGAAACATAATTTGGTTGTTTGAAGGGTCAATAATAAAAATATATCCGGAACCAGAATATGCAATCAAGCTTCAATATCTACCATCAGGTCACTCATGTATTTTACATTCATGTATTTTAACATAAGATACGCAAGCCTAAATTTGTGGCTTAGCAGTAAGACAAGATACACACATTGGACGAATGGTCAATATGGCCAATGACCGATACGGTCGCTTTAAAGGGGCTGTGCTTGCAAATAAGGCAGCCAGGTAAATTCTTATGGGCTAAAATACGCGAAAGTGATAACCAAAACAATGCTATCGTTTTCTAAAAAAATGTTTAATATTTCTACTGCAAAACGAGTCTTAGATATGAATATATCGTTCACGGAAAAATGAAACATTTGATATACATTGATTGGCATTTAAATATTACAAAACTGGAAATTCATTTTCAAAATGCTTCGAAGAAAAGCAATTTATTTATGCTACTAAAATATAATGTATATCACAATGATTGATAACAATATAATGAGTTTAAGCTCTTAAGTGGCCGATATCACCGACAACAATAAATTTAAAAAAATAGACACCTCACGAAATCCAATTTTATGATATATGTCATGAACACATAATTATTATATATGACCTGAGCATGTCCTTCCAAATAATTTGATTTCATATTCATGTGGTATGTGTTAATGCTTCGATGACCAGGAGGTATTCTTTGCAGTGATGTAAGTTTTGGTTTGCGCCAAATTAAAACAATGACTACAATGGACGATTAAGATGTCAATAGTGTCATAATCCTAAAGCCTTGTATCAACATTCATGTCAATAATCAGTAATTTACATTGTGATTGTTTAATAAAAACATTTTAGTATCAATTCTCAAGTTAATTAATGGATTGGTAGAATGTTCACAAACTCATTTAGGATTTTGACTTCATTGGCGTCTGGATTCATTCATTGCAGTCATGCATTTCTTTGGCGCAAGTAAAATTTACATCACTGCAAAGAATGCCTTCTGATTATCCAAGCATGAAGACATACAACATAAATATGGTATCAAATTATTTAGGATAAGATATTTTTCCAGCCATAATAATTATGTGTTTATGACATATTTTCCCTTTAAATTTGGGATCTGTGAGGTGTCAAGTTTTGTTTTATAAATTCAATCAAACATGCCCCCCAAGGAGAAACAATGGGTGGTGGCATTAAACGCTTCACACTTTACGTTGATAAAAATCACAACATGTATGATACGCAAATAAAGGAGCCAATAACGTCACACAAGTATTTCATATTTCCATAATTATGATATATTACATATTTCATATTTTCTAAAAGAAAGAAAACATTTGTTAATTCATCATGGAAATATTTGGAGAAGCATACAGAAGATGCTTTATCAGCATATTTAACGTATCCCCCTCAAAAGAATGAAAATATATGCCATATTTAAACAAAATTAATAGCAACTTGAACAAACATGTAAACATCATCGGCTCCATCAGCTGCATCCCGTCAACCATTTGAATTATTATTATTATTTTAATCAAATATAACAATGCATACAAATGTCATCAATTTATTTTAACATCTGATTTTTAAGCGATTTAAAAAAACACAATATAGCTCATTTCCTTTTTCTTATTTTCTTCAAGTTATTTTTTTTGGTAGACTTTATAAGCACAACGACCAAAGCAAGCGATTTAATTAAAAAAAGAAAAAAATACATATTATCACATTGTCATCAGATTCATGAAGAAAATGGCTCTTTTAAGCCAAGCTAGAAGACCAAAAAACGAATTTCTTTCTTTTCAAGACATCAAAGTAATCCGTGTGTAATTTCGTTAATTCTTTTAATATAATTATTGTTCTGATAAATTAGATTCTATTCCTAAACAAACAACGTAGCATTTAAGTCGTATTTTTCCTTTCCATACGTCAACACATAAAAAGTACTCAGAGTGTATTGAACTATTCACATATTATTAGTCCTCACATATAGCATCCTTTGTCTACCTGAATAAAAATGAACACACATTTATATTTTTTACAGTATAAGCTTTGCTCTTCGACTTATATCTTGCAAAACAGAAAAGGGTCAAGAACCAAGCAGTAAAATTAAAAGGTGCGACACCATTGTCATTAACGCATTTGTCTAGCAGAAAGCAAAATAATCATAATTCTAAGAAAATGTCTAATATCAAAATTATCAAACAAGACATATTTCACACCTGAAAACTATTACTGTTGTTGGTTTTGTACACTTTGGAGGCAACGGTTTTAGGCACGATTTAAAACATCATCGGTGGTAATCACTATTACGTAATTTCATATTCGCATTTCGTTTGAATATGTTTGTTCTTGGCATAAACTTATTATTTTTTTCAATATTTTATAAATTCTAATATGTACCATGATTATAAACAAAATATATATTATATCAAAATGATGAAATGACTACAGAGAAGTTATGATATCTCATTATCTGAATCAATCGAATCGTACAATAAGAAAAAAATTATGTATGTGATATTAACTTCAAGGCAGTACTGGCTGTTGAAAGATTAGAGCAAGAGTCTTTATCTCGACCAATCTCTACGAAAACAAAGCTTAGGATTAAGAGGTACTGCTTAATTATTATTATATCAATTAAAATCTCAACATATTCGACCCAATGACTAAAAACTTTCTCAATTGCTGAGTTACTCAATAATTTGTCAATCTGAAAAACTCAAAACCCAAACCTGATTGGCTCAAAAAAGGAATGCTACACACGTGACTTGTTTTAGAATCCTTCATGATTTCATGTACACGGGTCAATCCTTCCAATGGTAACTTACATAAAGGTTAATGCACTTTTTAAATCCACCCTCCAGTTCCAGTGATATTAGTATTTTGTAACAAACCCGTGCCCTTTACAACATCCGCTTCGTCACGAGAGGGCGTCCTATAGGTTGAAGAGGGCGCTGTGCTACCTGCGTAGCTGCCGGTATCCGAGGACGCGTACGGAATCGGATCTTTTCGCAGCGTGTCCGGCGTTTTCGGTTTCTTTGCAACCGGGGGCGGGGCAGAGTTTTCCGTCTTGGCGGTTTCCTTGGCGATTGGAATTTCCTCATTCACGGGTTTCGGCTGGACCGGTTTCGGCTCGACTGGTTTCGGTTCCGGATTCGTGTCCTTCTTAACTGGTTCCGGTGGTTTTGAGCTCGGTTTCTGAGATCCCTTCCCTCCAGAATTATACTTCACACTCGACTGCAAATATAAACAGAGGGAGAGAGAGAGAGAGGGAAAGAAATATATGTATCGGATTTAAGCATTAATGCATATTATCGTTTCTTTTGCTGTAACGGAAAACAATAAGAGACATTGACACCCCCTGCACCCCCCCCCCACAAAAAAAAAGGTTTACATGGTGGTGACGGATGTGCGTAATTTGTGATATTATGAATAAGGGAAAATTCACATATGGTTACTTAAAAGAGATTAAATGTTTGTTGACAGGGTATTTTGAAAGCGTGACAAGGGATACATTGAATGGTCGAAATTTAGGGGAGAAAAGATAATGTAAAGATGCAAAGCGGCATGACGTTGGAAAAGAATGCAATCAAGAAATAGTAACACGATAGCAATTCTTTGCTGCAAGGATAAGAAAACATCGACCACATGCATTGATCATTTTTTTTGTAATCTGGTCTTTCCTAGTATTCCGTTGATGCAAGATGAAATATGGACATTTTGAATCTGAATAGATGTAAACCGTGTCCATTATTGTTTATTTATGTCCAACTTGTCTTTTTACCTAACTTTACCACGTAAAGTTTTTTATGTATATATTAATATAATGATTTCATGTATATGTATGAACGAGAATTAAACAAAAAGTCCTTTTAACTACAGTTTTAAGAAAATGATTTTAGTGTTATTGATCCTAAGTGATTGTAAAATGTAATAAAGTGTTTAACAGAAAAAAATGCGTGACTGAATCGAAATATTTTCATAAGTCATTACCCTAATCATGATATTAAATGAGAACACATTTTTTTAAATCAAATTTATTTTAAAGTTATAGAGCCCATTTGAACACCGCGATATATTGGCAAACATCTAATATAAACCAACAAAATATGTAGATAGTAAGAGCTACCTGGGAAATCGCGGTGGGTTTGTAGATTTGAGCGGACGGACCCGTGTTCCCCTCGCTAGACTTTTGGGAGGATGATGATCTGGTGGATGCTCGCACATCGGTGGGTTTCTTATTCAGCGGCTCCGCGAGCTCAGCATCTCGGTCGTCGGTGGACTTAGACTGTTTTGATTTCTGTGAGATTAAGGGAGGTCAAAGGTCATGTACTTAGTTGGGAGGGGCACCAAAATATATATTTTGATGATTTCATGTGTATAAATTTGTGGGAAATTACCATCGTGGGGAAATACTCTTTAAATATCAATTCCAAAATAATTTCCCCCTTGAACACAACATCCGAATCCAGGTACAGCTGTTTCAAGTGGAATTATAAAGCAGTTGTAGCTACATATGTTATTGATTTAGTATCAGTATTGATACTTGAATAAGACTAATTCTGAATATTTTTTGTTTTTATGTGGCCCATGCAAAGATGGTATTTGCATTTAAGAAATTTATTCGAACAGTACGCGTATGTTTTTTTTCTGTGCGTATTGAAGAGAGTAGAATTCAACAGTGTTGATTATTGTTGTCAATATAATGTGATGATATATTAAAAAATCAAGCCTCATGGTTATAATTTGCTATGATTGCTAGGTGAACTTTGTGTGATGCGAGAAAAAAAAACGTTTTGCTTAAAACACTAGAACAACATACTGAAGGAAATGAGTTGCTTAAGAAATCAAGGTAAGGTCTGTTATGGAAGAGATGGTATGTATATCCGTGTTATTGTTATTAAATCCGGGCTTCAACTGTTTCGTTCACCCATTATGAGTCGTCAAAAATGACACAATAAAATAACACACTCTTAACAATTAGTTTAAACTGTATCCAATTCTGGTTGAAAACTACCCAGAGTTGGATAACTTCTATAATTACATATAATTGTTGTGTGGACAGTATGTTGTCCAACACTTCAAGAGTGTAGGTTTTACCAATTACACAGTAAAGGCATATGTTGCTAATACATGTAGATCTACATTGTGTGTGATTGAATTGGAAAAAAGGCAAAATTTATAAATGAAAGCAAAAGGAAAATGCGATTGACATGCAAGTTTATGGTTCATATAGCAATTCTGAGGCTTTTGAAAAAGGGTATTTAATAAAAAGAAATAGGAGAGGGAGAGAGACAGTGAAAATAAAGAAGTGATATTGACAAGCATGATGTACGGTCAAAAGCTTGATAGGAAATGAGGATAACACATCACACAAAAATATAGGAATATGGCGTTGATGAGCTCTTTCGTGGAAACGGAGAAGATCAGAACAGAAATAAAGTATAATAAAAGTGTTAATCTACGTGTACTTAATTTTAATTATTGGCATATAAAAGTTAATATATTTAAGAGCGACATGAATAACTTTATAAGCTATTTTGCCAGCCCGCTTGGAGTTCGCATTCATCTGCGTTTATTGGCGCCAATCTGACATAAGATTGACTTCTCCCAATTAATTAGCCATATCTAAATATATAGGTGACTGCCAAATCTAATTAAAAAGTGATAACTAATTATGCCCTTATACATCCTCTCAGTACACAGATAGACTTGATTTATTATTCACAAGAAAGCTGAAACTGAATCACAAACTTTCAGATAAATTAACATCTTCATTTGTTTTCTTTCTCCGAAAAAGCACCCCATGCATCTACCCTTAACGGAAGTAATGTCACATTTTCTTTTGGCCAATCCCGTGGCACAATACCAACACAGTTTCAACAATAAATGTGTCTTGGTAATAATTTACCAGAATTAACAAAGTTCAATTAATTATGTTATTACCGTAAAATTTTCAACCATTATGTCTCCACTCACATGACTAAAATTAGCTTGTTAATAATGAATTCATGTCGTTATATGTCATTCATACGGCGGTGGGTCTTCATGCGAAATTGAGTTTTTTTTAGCTTGCAACAAACACTCGAATTCCCGTTTACTTCATCATGTTCACGTCGCATTTCGAGTATTTACATGGAAGGACGAGCTTTCAGTAAATCGCTGGTCCAGACCAGCTCCGGGCTGAGTTGCAAAACGTTGAGTTTATGAATGCCCGTGCTAAAATAGCCTGTTCCAGACCGGTACTTTTTTGACGCCGCTACTAGAAGCAACAAACCTGTGCCATCAATTATATACCCTAGTATTTGAATTGGTGGTCGTAAAAGTAGCGCCGCCCTGCTATGCAGTTACTGAACATGTGATGCGGACTATTTCAGTGCGAGCCTGGTGCAGACCAAAACATCCAGAGTTACTAAAAACGGTAAGTTTCACAATGCGACTTTAAACGTGACGCGAGTGTTTGTTGCAAGCCAGTACAACCAAAACATGCTGAATTTCTTGTCTTTTTAGGAATTTATGCTGCAGAAAGCTGGTACTTACTTTATGTACCTCATAGCGGCCTTTAGATCCCTGTATGATGAGTTTTGATATTATAATATATTAAATATGAATGGAAATTTTCTCTTATAAGGGCATTTTTCATAGTTTAGGGTACTTACCCCTCCGTAACCTCGATAATTCGATTTCTGTGGAGTGACAATGCATGGCCAAATAATGACAAACTATGAACTGATTGGAACTGAGTAAATATCAACAATTCTGAACACATTGTAAAGAAGAGTGGTTTGAAAATGAGTAACAAATATGTCCCTAAAAATTTACACTGGGAAAAGTTCTCTCCACATGCAGACTTTTTATCCAAGTTTTAATTTTAGTGTTGGTCTGATCACTAATTTACTAATAACGACAATGTTTGGGTGAGTAAAACGTGGAATGGAGGAGATATGAATATGTCTGTGCATAATGTGCTACCGTCATGCAACGCTCTAACAACCCTCACTCCCGGAAAATATTCTGTGCAGTCAAGGTACATTTCGTTTTCCCACAAAAGAAAAAAAAATCTACTCTGATCCATAAACGATGCTGTTGTCTAAAATAGATGTCATGAAAACCAACAGTACGCATTGTAGCGACATTTCCCCATGCACAAGAGTGTTTGAATGGATTTGCTTTGTTTTCCGAGATATCGTCGAAAAACGTAAACTCCCTGCCATTAGCCTCGTTAAGACGTGGGATCCGGGTCAAGGGAGAGTTACTCCGACCAAGATACTCCTAGGATCCCACGTCTGATCGAGGCGACTACGAGAATTAAATCAGTCGACATTCATTATACCACTTACCTTCTTTTTGCTCTTATTATAATAAAGGATTCCGAGGACGACTAGGAGGATGATGATGATGACGGCGAACGTGACCCCAACCGCGATGCCCACAACGTTGACTTCATTTCCAACTAGGGAACATGGTAAGAAAGCATTGAAGAAAATGATGATGTCATTTGGCAAAGTATGAATATTAATCAGTTGAATACGGGATTATGTAGTTCCACGACTGATGGGATCAGCCTCATGTAGTTGGAAATTATTGTACATGTTCAAAGGCCTCCTTACAACAGGTCCACGATCACGACTAGATATTAAATTTGCCTTTATTCTAATATGGATGACAGCATAGTCGCAGGTTTGAATGTAGGTATTCGTACGATGATTAAAAACATCACGCAGTAAGATAATTCATGTTTCAATATCAGCATCAAATTTTAATACGTTTTGTTCCGAAATAGGGTCGCAGAGCGATCGTAAGGTGTGCGGTGGCCTTCACGCATACACCTCTTTCTTAAAAGGAATTATCCATCCTGTTGTGAAATATTGCGGGCCTACATGCATTTTTATCACGTTAAAAATTAATACCAGTATGCATTTATTCGGCAAATCGGACTTGGAATAAAGTCCTTGTATGTGGGTCGACTCTCTTCTAATGCTAGTAGGTAGATTCGAACTTGGAACCTTATCATTGCATGCGCAATGAGTACACCATGACGCCATATTGACGATATTATGCTCTGGGTGTTCAAATCACTGTTTTTATTGAGATTCGTGCTTAATAATAATGAGGTGAGGTTTTCTTTGACAAAATAAAAAGTATTAGGAATCTCGTCAAATCTTTGCCAGGTATTTAAAAAATAGGCATAAATCTTGCTATAAAGTGCACTTTCCCAGATTTCCAATTACTTTGTACATGGCTTTAAGGTGGACTGTGAAAATGTGTAATTAATAGTCGCTCCAAGCTCCGACATAATTATGACAAAGACGATTTTTTCGGAAAGATCATGACCTGGCAAGCGGTATGGACAGTTTGGATATTTTTTTATTTTGTAATTTTACATTCCACTCATGAGCATAACGAGGTCTTTGAGATTTGAGATAAAAAGGAAGTTTTTTTTAATTCGCTTACATAAGAATTTGTGATTTAATGATTAGCTATATTCGTTTTGAAATATTTTTTTCATCACATCAACTGAAGGGCTACATCGTGTATATGTTTTTTTTTCTTCCCAGCGTCATATTTAGGGTTTATTAAGTCAAAGACTACACATCATGAATATTCATAAACATGAATCGTAAAGCTATAGAGTAATTGGCAAAAAAACCCAAAGCAAAACAAAAGACAATTGTGGGACACTAGGATAATTGTAAGAATGGTAATGTTGCGGGTTCGGATCCCAATATGGGCAAAAAATTAATATGAAATGCTTATATTCATTCTATCTTGTATCACCATATCTTTATACCCATAGACAAAGGATTATGCACCAACATATAATTTTAATCGCAAGCTATGCTCCTCTTGGGGCCCTTCCGATTTTTACTTGTAAATTTTGTATGTATTTGCTTTACTTATGTTTTTAATGGAAACGAATGAAAATAATTAAAAATAAATAAAATGACATATTGGACGCTATCTTGAAAATAACCTTTTTTCTGGATGCGGATTATGGTAGAATATTAGTTTGCTATTAATTAGGTCAAATAGTACCACAAACATTTGAAAAAAAAAACATTTGTTGCTATTTGTTTGGGGTCTAGCCATACATTGACACGACTACATAGGCAATTAATTAATATGAACAAAAAAACTATCGAAATTAAGGCGAGACTTTGTATAGATCAAAGTTTCGTAGCTTAAAAATATCGCTTGCACATTAGAACATGCCAAGGACTGGGAAGTTTGGTGTAGCTCCCTTCCAAATAACGATTATAATGAGCTGCGAACAGCAATTCTTTTAAAGCACCTGCAGGACCACACACCTTAATATCATTAATTGCACTTTTAATAATACCTACTTATACTGTGAAACCCAACCTGCATTATTGCGAGTCCTATAAATTGATCGCGATGATAAATTGTATATTCATATATATTTCACACACGAGATATACATGTATATAAGTTTTTATTAAAAAAAAAGCGTGATAAGCATTTGTGGTATTCCTATAGCTCATAAATATCGCAATTTTCCTCTACATCGCAGTTTTTTTGGTAATAATTGATAGTAGGCCTATACATCATTGTTGAATCGCCTTTCGAAGTGAAAGTGGGATGGGCTGATGATAATACGCTTGGATGAACATTGTTACCATATTCGAACGAGGGGTGGACTTAAGAAAAGAAACCCAAACTATTCAATATCTAAGACTAACACACACGCACAAATATTTATTTTGCCTACGACCATGAATGTTGGTAAAGATTAAGATGTGAATAAACAAGTCTAGAAAAAAAAAGAATTGATGAAAGAAAACCTGAGATACTAATTATGTCCATGATTTTTCATCTAATATAGAAGTATACAATACATTACCGGGGCCGCGAAGCGGGGGGGGGGGGGGGCGGCTGGAGGGGCTTCAGCCCCTCTCTTTTTTCCAAAACCGTGTACAAAAACGTAACAAATGACCATATGATTGTAATTTGTTTGCATGGTCAGCCACCCCCACTTTTCGCTCAGCCTCCCCCATCCACTTTGAAAACCATTCCGCGGCCCTTGCATTAAATATCTATTTTGTATTTTGATGAATGAAAATCGTAATTAGTCACCCTTGCGTCCTATTTATTATTATGCTAACAATATGGATTAATCGAATTGTATTATGATCAGTCGTGTTTATCATGATTGCGATGTTAAAAAATGATGGGCATCATTTGGATAATTAAACCTGGGTCAGTATGGGTTTAATCCTATATTCAATCATTTTACTTCACACTATATTAAATAATTGTTTACATATTCTTTATTTGGTTTTCATGAAAGGGTTTAAGTAGCAAAGAATCCCTTGAAATTTCATGTACACGGATATGATTATATTCAATCCATTTTTGGAAACCTTTCATCAAATGATTTAGATTAGCCTATTTGTATAGTTGGCAACTGATATTACATCGAGGTGTTTAAATTTATGCTAATAGAACATCACCAATTGAGCTTCTAATAAACATGCAATCGTGATATACATATATATATATTCACACACCATGATAGCTTATGTTATACATGTTGTTCTTTATAACGTAAACACAAATCATTTTCCTGATTCTGTAACAAACACCAAAATGAAAAAAAAAAGAAACAGGCATTGGTGAACATTATTGGTCATATATTAACATGAATTGTTGAAGGGGGATATTTGACTATAAACATGATAAATGGATTTAAACGGGCTGTTTCACAATAAGCCTTTGTAAAAAAATATTATGCAGACCGTACGAAAGAATGGAATTGGCAAACCAGGTGATTTTTCTAATCAAATTATAATACAGACTGTCGAGATATGCTAAAAAAGTACATTGGGCAATCCATATTCAATTCTTTTTTGTATATGATTAAGTTTTTCATTGATTTCACGATCAGCATAATAACAAAAAGAAAGAAAACAATCACTTACATTAATTCATAACGCACTCTTCTTCAAGACATGCCTTATATAAATAATATACTTTTCGAACATTAATGTCAAATGTAACTTCAAACTGCAGAGCTTCATTGGATGTCCTTTCGGTCTTTCACTTATAGCTGATCGCCATTTTGGAGCGTGTCTACAGTGTGTTCACATGAAATCAAAAGTGTGTTCACTGCGTATCACCAGTGTGTCAACAGTGCACCAACAGCATGTCCACAGTGTGTTCACAAGAAATCTACAGTATGTTCTGAATGTGTTCATTTTATCAACAGTGTGTTCACAGTCAGTCCACAGGAAATCGACAATGTGTTCACAGTCTGTTCACAGTGTGTCAACAGTGCATCAACAGTGTGCTCACAGTGCGTCCACAATGTATCAATAGCGTGTTCACAGTGTTTCTACAGTAAATCAACGGTATGTTCACAGTGTGTCTATAGTATGTCCATAGGGTCAAGATGTGATTCAGAGTTTTGAGAATCCTAACATTTAACCGCGTGAATACAGTCCCACACTGTGAACACCTATGCGGTTCCAGTGTTCACAATACGTTCACATAGTGGACTATGAGAAAATGTGCCTTACACTGTTCAAATGCTCATATTAATGTGAAGAGAGTTTCACATTGAGCTGCTCACTGTGAGCACACTGTGGATGTGGGACAGTGTGTTGTTTCAAGCATGGCTAAATGAAAAAGGAGATAATTTATCCACGCGAATAATATTATCAATAATAAAATCGAGTCATGCTGGACACAATGAATGAAAGACATGCACATAATGTATTTTAAAGACGACTCGGCGATTTAAAATGATTTATAGGTCGGCGAACAAAGCCAGGTCATGAAGGTGTTTGTAATTTGGAATGGCGCGGTTGACGAGGTGATACGTCACAATGGCGCGCCAGACGGTATTGTTTATGCGCACAATGACAATAATTTATACTGGGCGCAAGGAGCGCCCATATTTTGGCGCGCGCGCCTAGGTGAAGGCGCGAAAAATCCTTCATTTTAGTCTTGGCTTTCAACGGAGATGAACGTCCAAATGTTCGCTTGTAATTTTCCCACCTCCTCCCCAACAACCATCCATGTAAATGTTACGTTTGGGTCAAACAATGTTGGAATGTTTAAACACATGCAATGGGGAAGGTCGAGAATGAAGATACTCTAGGTATCATTCAGAGTTGATTTGTGTTTTATTGGAGTGTATAGCTCGTTATGAATGGAATAACGGATGTAGAATTGTTGTATAATAATATGGACATTTGAATTATTTTACTTACATGAATTTAATGTTGATTTATATAACGAAACACGAATTCAAATCCGGGGGCAGTTTGCCTGGTCGCACATCAAAACAATATAAAGATTGTCGTGTATTTAGAAATGTGGGCCGTAAGGGAATTTTATCCTTCTGATCTATTTTGGTCTGTGGTCAGGTGGGTTTTCGCCCTTACCCGTTTTTGGGACTGGGTGTTCGTTATATTTTGGTAATTCACATGAATTGAGTTCTCATATTATTGGCATGGCATATGTTCTTTAATCCACAATGGTCACTTTTGCAAGGTGTGTAAAGCAGTGAATGATATTTTAGCCTCTAGTTATTAGATTTTCCACTTTGATGCCATGTACGTTGATTAATATTTCATATTGAATCGGGTCCTCATTCGGTACCTAGACGAAGGGGATTTATTTATAACTTTACATAGTACTTTAGGAACGCAATTGTAATTTGAATGTAAGGGTGTCACGCTCGAACTTTCAGTTTAGGCCTCACCTGATCTCATAGGCGGGGAGGCTGGTATTCTGTATACATTTATATTTTTCGTGAAATTTTGGCCTCACCCAAGGTCTCATGCGGGAAGGCTGGTATATATATGTATATTATATGATATAAGTATGCCATCTGTAATCCACCGATTTGCCGATAGCTCATACATGTAGTTAATAGCTGTGCTGGTATTCCTGTCCGGCTAGCAGAGAACCAGTGGGAAAGCAGCCGTGAAATTTAACGTTGAATTTTATGGGAGGGGGGCCTTCTAGCCGGGGGTTTAACCCCCCTTCGGGGAGCTAAACCAAGGCTATCGGTTGGTTCCAGACATACATGAATGTAAGTCTCTAATCAGAGGTATTCATATCCATGTTTTATACTTATGTGATTGTGACACCAGATTCGGAAAAGTGTTCATCTCTATTGAATAAAGCCACGACATAATCGCATATTATTTTGTTTTGTCATTTTGTTTGCCGAGTATAATACCTAGTAGAGTGGCATATCCTAAAATGACCTGAGTACAAAAGAATCTGACAATTTGTCTTCTTGCAAAATTATTATTTATTCGTGCATTCAGTAAAGATTTGATTGACATTTTGTGGCAAGGCTTATAAAATACGATGTGATGATCGTTATCTAATATAAATGGAATGTGAAACAATTTACTATAGTATAAAGGGAAATACCTATTCTGTATTTCCTGATTATTTATGAATAAAAATACTCTCAATAAAAAAAATCATATTATTCAAACTTATTTTTAATCAACATTTAAGATAAACATGTCAATACTTGTGTCTAATATGGATTGATTAATGCCGGTGCTGAGAATTAGTAAATACCACAAAAATGTATTTATTGACAAATGAATACACTAGAAGGCTGGTTATTTGTGTCTTTCCCTTTGAATACAGCATTATCTCACTATATTCACGGTCGTTCTGTTTTATGCCTTCAGGTTCAAGAAACAAATTTTTGTTTTGTTGACCTCTTTTTTTCTAATAATAAAAATGCCACATCACATGATACAAGTGGTTACATACAAGTTCATGTCATACACATGTGTGTGTATTAAACAAGTAAAAAAAATGCGTGCACATGATTTTGAATACTCGTCGATCTCCAATTTATTCATATTTAGACGGACTTTGTGGAACTGTTCCAGAGAACGCTAATGTCAGTAAGGATTTAATAACAAAATCCGTGGCGTTTTTCGGACAAAATAGAGAAAGAGTCTGACAGAGCCCTCGCTTGCAGTGGTTGAATACTTGCGTTTTTAATACATTACCTGTTTGTGTATTCTCGACTGAATTCTATTGTAGTACCTAGCGTTCTCGAGAACGTTCCCGTTCTCTAACGCAAAATTATCATTGATAAGTAACAAGACAAAGACAATGAAAACAAAAAGCCAACTCTTCCCCCTTCCACTATGCCTAAAATTTGCAGAGAGTAATGACTTACCATATCAATCATCAATTCACACGCTCTGAAGTCCTGAGCTTCAGCATTTCCACATTGTTAAGATTTTCCAGTAATAAAAAAAAGGTAAATTGAATACTTGTATGCAATTAAAAATATATTATATAGTAACACATACAACCTAATATTAATGCGGTTTTGCACTTTGTGCCGAATTGCATCTGTATTAAGATATTCTCTGAAAATTGGAATGAAAAACTCACATTATCTTCCGAGCCAATCTTTTTTTCATTTTTTTCTATAATTTTATTACTATATACATTTCCCTTTTTCCAAATATGAGTCATATTGGGAAAATATATTCCAGCTATTTTTCATGTTTATTACCGATTTGTAAAGAATGTAGCGCATCCATGTACATAGAAAAGTTGCAGATTAATTAAATTAATGTTTCTGTTTTTCTTAAAGCGAATAGATATTGTGCTAACATAGTTTTCTATCTATTGTCATTAAAATACATTATTATACTAGTTTTTGACCGTATGAATTATTTACAGCGTATCATCATTTATGCAATGCTTCTATTTACAACTATACAAAACTACATGTGTCTTTTATCTGAATCTTGACATTCAATAGCCTCCTATATAAATAATGCATTTGACTTTATTTGTATTATTGCTTTAACCTTATAAGGAGTAACGAAGAAATGTTACTAAAGCTTAATGTAACAAACGGAGTAACTGGAATACAATAAGCACTCTTTAGCACTACGGAGCACAACACTAATTAGGAAACAACTTTTTGGTGAAAATGGAATGTAAAGTATATTTGTATATTTATATCGCATAAATTCTAAGAAAAGGAAACTTGAACAGATGAATGTGACATTTAATGCCAGGTTAAATTTATACTAAATGTGATTACGGCTGTTATGTAATGCACTGACGGCTACAAAGTTGTTGTAATGAAAGTATATTTTCAATTACAGCATTCTTTAGGTATTTACCAAACAATATCAAACATATCAAAAGGGACTAATCGACAGCGAAAAGAACATTACAGTATTATTCAGAATCCTGAACAATAAATTGAGGAAAAGGCCTGGCATTTATACCTCGAATTTGTTAATCTGATTTATATTTACATATTTTCATCGATAACTTCGGATAATCAAGTCCTGGTTGATGCTTGATCATCTGACTAGCTCCCTGCTTGGAATTGGTTGGATGAGTACTGTGCACCTTGCGCTCTATGAAACGCCAGAGCTACTGCCTTTCTACCTGTCAACCTACCCTGGTAAATACAACCCCAAGACGAATCCGAACGCAAGTCGACCAGCACCACCTACATGTCATTATATGCCGTCGCCATAACTTCCATGGGTCAACATATATTTCTCTCAAAATTGAGGGACTTGACTACTATTTACACTAATCGATGGCAGTGCACCAACCAACTCCATAATGTCATGTATTTCTTCGAAAGCGAAGGCTGTGAGATATTTCAAGGACTATAAATAAGGTGTTTCATTGGATGGTTGAGGCGTTTTTGCTGGGACTTCTGCTGTGTTGATATGCTCCAAGCTCCCGGTGTCGTTCTCCATACCCCAGTTGACCTCTGCCTCCTTGGTAGAAACCTTAGGTCTGTTCGTAGATGAAGTGTTGGTCATGGATGATAGGAAAAGGAAAGGGGAAGAAAATATGTCGGAGTTGGAAAGGAGCCAGTGAGGAACAGGAAGCAAAAGTGCTACTAACTGCCAGAAAAAAGGATCCCTAATTGAACTATCAATGCAACCATGGCAACGTGAATGGTTGAGCATTTCGTAAGATAGGAAGTGTAAGAAGTAAATATGCATTTATGTGTGAATAGCATTGAAAACGTCTTCATGAATTAATTCCTTCGATTAAATGATTTTATGAACATGGCATAACCTTTATCAACATGATTGAGAATATCATTACATTTATCATCTACATCTATTTAGTATATAATCACCAATGAGTATTATAATCTGGTAACATAAATTTACTTATCGAAATCCTGACCCTGAATTTTAAATATATTACCTCTCTAAACCTATGACATATTTATTTATTTTATCAAAGTGTTTTGCAATTGATTGCGGCTTTGGAATAATGATAAGGATCTTAATTTCATTTCGAGTATTTCAAGTCTCCTAAGTCACCTAACGATTCAACAACAATAAATACTAGCTGTGAGAAGCGTTTCTTCGTGTAATTTGAAGACGATTTCACTGATAAACTGCTCTCAGTAAAATCGGTTAACATTGGTTAAGTTGCTTCGGACATCAATAACTGACTACGAAGTTTTTGAAAATTACCTTGTCAAGTGAATGAAGTAATTGTAAAATTTTCTTGGACCAACCAGGAATTTTGGAATTGAGGTTTCTGAAAAGAGGACTAACCTCGGTAAACATCGCGATTGTCCTCAGACAAGGGCCTGGTCGTTCACAGAGTTACGGCAGATGTAAAAATCAAACTAAAATTGAAATCGGTTGGAATTAAAATCTCTTGACCAAACCATTATACTGTAGATTGTTCGAAGAGGAGTTTTATTCCAATTCCTTTTGTAAGCTGAGTCCCACATAATTCTAAATACACTCACGAGAACAATCAAACAGTAGCCCTACTTAAAAACAAAATAAGAAAGCTACTCACGCTTGTTTCTCTGTGTTAAACGAACCGTACTGCCAATACCGAAGGAACACGAAGACACCAACGACGACGAGTACGATAAAGATAAGTGAAAAGACCACGCTGAGGGCGATGACGAGGGCGTTATTGTCACCGGGGACGATGTCGCCATCTGGGCCAATATGATTAGGACAGGGCAGAGAAATGGGGACAGAGAAAGGCTAGAATCAACCGAGTGGGGTTATTAAACTGTATGCATGGTATGAGATGGGGACTGTGGGTGCTTGGACGGGGTAAGTTGAACGTTGATTAGTGCATATTACAATTTCGTCAAAATTTGAAAGTACATTTTAATCTGCAAACAAGTTTAAATCTATTTTTTTAATGGCATGTAATAAAAAACCGTTTTGTCTGATATGAACCGCTCGGAAATTTCAGTTTATTTTGCTCGATATGAATTGCCATTTTTCTTGCCATTTGCTCTGTCCATACTTTACCTTAAATAATGACACATGCTATAATTTACATGTACATCAGATTATTATGTCGCTTGATATCTCCTAACCATTTTAAACATATTTCTGGGCAAAGAACGCGTGTCTTCAACTTAATTCTAGTGAGTAAAGGGTAATTCACAAATACAGCTTTAAAGCCCCACCCCCCGTCTCTCATTCTCTTTCCGACATATTACTCTTTCTGTACTACTCACAAACACACACACGCACTCACGCACCTCAACATCCTTCACACAAAGGAAACCACACACAAATTTGCAGTTTCACCTTTCTTCTCTCCATATATTTGGATTCTGTCACGTTGTATCTGAAGTAGCTTTCTCTCTCTATCCCCCTCTTTCTTTCGTTACCCTCACACAGGCACCCAGAACATACATACACACGCACTCACACATCCTCACCAACATAAACTAAAACACATGCGCGCACACACCATCCATAGGCACATAGTTATTGCGCGTCTAAGGTCAAAAGCATTTTACTTCTGGACCACTATGCCCAATATAGTCCTACGTGACAAAAAAATGTTTTGAACCGAGGTGGGGTTTCAGCCATTTAATTGGAACGAAATGGAAAAAAATGTGATAAAAATATAGAAGAGGGCATGTTGGGAAGGTAAACTTACCGATGCATGTCGGGGCGGCACTGGACCATATCCCGTCCTGGCATACAGACTGCATGGCTCCACTCAACGTAAAACCATCCTGGCAGGCGAAAGATGCTGTAAGGCCATCCTCGCTCAGAGCGATGGAGCCATTTGCAGGGGTGTCCATGCCGCCGCATGTGGATTCTAGGGCATAGAAATGAAAAAGCAAACAAACAAAAACGTGAAAACGATGACATCAGCATACTACCGAAATATAATTGTAATAAGAAATATTATCAAAAAAAGAAAAGAAAGAAATATAGTCACTCTATGTTGGCTAGAGTTTTACTAGTTCTTATATTAATTGTGTTCCCTTTCAATAGTATATCAGAATGAAATTCAGTGCTAAAACGAAAAAAAGGTTCCCGAGCCATTTTTCTATGCATACAAACGACATTTAAGAGGTATAATTTTATATTCCCATTATTATTGTTTTTTTCCACTATTGGTATTATCTTCATCATCACTATGACCCTTTTCTTACTCCCTTTTTACGTTTATTACATATTGCAGAGGTATAGATTGAGTTTGTGGATTGTTCCTAAAAGCCTAGGACATTGTCAAAAGCTCTTACCTATACATTCATTATCTCCTTCTGATCCGGTCCATACAAGGCTTCCTGCCTCCATGTCATATTCACATCGTTTGAATGATGAGCCAACCATTAATAAACTTTCATCGCAGGTAAATGTGACCTCAGCGCCTTCAAAATATTTATTCGAATCTGACGAGTACGACTTTGTGCCATTGTAAGGTGTAATCAGATACGGGCATGAGTCGACTACGTATAGGAAAGAAAGAGATTATTTTTTTCAAAGATGCTACGAATTAAACAAAAAAATGTACATTAAGCCCATCTCAAGGTGAGGAAGAATTTTCGAATATTGGGAGTGTGAGTTTGGAAGCGCTGAAAGAATTTTGCTTTGTAAGTAGTTTATTTTATCAGGGAGGCCCTTCCAGCAGTATACTTTATTTTAAAAGAGGTTCTGAAAAACTAACAAAATGAGGAAGATATGCATAAAATATCCATATCACAGTTCCGATGCAAATACGTTCTAGCTTATGCATTGTATGAAACAACTAAAGATGGATAAGCAACGGGATATCTTGAAGGCAAAATTGAAAATAGCACAATTATTGATTATTCCATGTATTTTTGCAGGGATCAATTTTCAAATAAATAAAAGAATAGTACATTATATAGACAATAATAAGAGGAATATATATATTATGTATGCCTATGTTTTAATTATAACTTTGCAAGCGTATATGTTTTTGAATAAGAATTCCTCGCTTCCACTGGAAGCTGGTTCCATAGAACCTCGATGGGAAAGGGAAACCTCATGTTTTATTCTATAGTAGGCTTACTTTTACGAATGTTTTCCGAGCTGCTCTCAAATTCCTCGTAAGCATCCAATGTAGCCAGGGCTAGTTCCTCATCGTCATTTGACACCTCGTAGTCGAACAGACACTGGTAAACGTTGTTACATGGTGGGTAAAGGGTAGGGAGAGCTACGTTCATACGAGGAACGAAGGACGTATTGTGGTAGTGGGAATGGTCCCTGTTTGACACATATCGGAATAGGGTGTAATCTGCTTCGATCTCCCCTGTTAGAAATTAAAATAGATAATAAGTTTAAAGGGATGGTCCGGGCTGAAAGTATTTATAGCTTAATAAATAGAGTAGAATTCACTAAGCAAAATGCCAAAAATTTCATCAAAATCGGATAACAAATAACAAAGTTATTAAATTTTAAAGTTTAGCAATATTTGGGGAAAACAGTCGTCATGAATATTCATTAGGTGGGCTGATGATGTCACATCTCCACTTGTTCTTTTGTATTTTATTATATGAAATGAGGTTTATTCAATTATTTTCCTTCAAGAAGTAGAAAAATTGGAATGACAACTGATTTAGTGCATTAGATATTTATTGCTGCAACTTATTTCATTACAAGGGAGACATATTATTCACACAAGTATGAAATAATGAAAAAATAATGATTTTATGTAATAAGATAAGAAAACGAAAAATGGAGATGTGACATCATCAGCCCACCTAATGAATATTCATGACGACTGTTTTCACAAAATATTGCTAAACTTTAAACTTCAATAACTTTATTATTTGTTATCCGATTTTGATGAAATTTTCGGCATTTTGCTCAGTGAATTCTACTCTGTGTATTAAGATTAAATATTTTCAGCCTGGACCATCCCTTTAAGCGTTAGACGTGTTAGATGCTTACTTAGGGTGGAATACGAGAAGATTATAACTCAACGTTAGATATAAACTCAACGTTAGATTCGCATTCAGCGTTAGATGTAAACTCAACGTTAGATTCGCACTCAGCGTTAGACGTGCACTCAACGTTATAGATTCTAAGTCAGCGTAAGATATAAACTCAACTTAAGAAACGAACTCAACGTTAATATAACCCCCAGGCTAGATTTGAAAGCAGCGTTAGATAAACTCTCAGCGTTAGACTAGAATTATTATTCAGCTAGAGAGAAGTGTAGGCCTATGCTTAAAAACTGTGAAAAAGGTATTTTCCGTCCCATTCGCCCCTTCTTAATGGGTCCATTTTTTTTAGCATGGGCGGAACCCAGTTTTCGGAATGGGGGGGGGGGGGGGGTAAAAATGTGTTATTGTTGTTGCTGTTGTTGACAAGCATAGAATGATAAATAAAGTTGGCCATCTTTGCTATCTACAAATGTGTCTCCCCCATAATTTTAGGAACAAAATCTTTCCCAATTCAAAACATAAAAGTGTGTGATAAAAAAGGGAGCTTCCGTCACTACCCAGTGCCCAGGGAGGGGGTAATATTCGTGTACATAGTGGCAAGAATGGGGGGGGGGGCTCTTTGGGCACCCCGACGCCCCCTTCACCGAGACTAGGATAAGGGCCTGTACATTATGTTTAAGTTCCCATGATAATATTATAAACAAGAAACACCTGCGAGAAGGTAATGTCATCATGGTTTTTCTTACATGATTGGCCAAATTGGAAGATCTCTTCATCTGTCGGATCCTCAAGTGGGGTGTTACTATTTCTTGCCTCCAAGTCGTTGCTGGGGTCACCATCCATGTTGCCTAGCAACCCAGACAAATGATCGCTCTGGTAAAAATATATATACAAATGGTTTTAGATACACTCTAAAAAACGAAGTGCTAATTCAGCTCTTAAAGAGCGTGTATAGTGACTGCACTTCGGAGTGCTGATTTTCTAGTTCAAATTTGAACGAGAAAATCAGCACTCCGAAGTGCAGTCACTATACACGCTCCTTAAGAGCTAAATTAGCACTCCAGTTTTTAGAGTGTAGAAGTGACATCCAAATTTATTTTGTAAAAATGACAATGATGATGATAAATGGCAATAGTTATGATGATAATACGACTATTACTTCTACTCCTTTCCTATTACAAATGGTAATAGTGATAATAATAATCATAATGATAATAATCGTAATTCTTATAATGATAATAATATGAAATGATAATGATATCATCAATAACACTAAGTATAATCACTAGTAATTAGATGACGATAACAAATATTAAAATTATTCTAAAAATTATATGATTATTAGTGCTGATAATTGTACGAATTTCAAGAGTGCTCAATTAACTTCAAATGTGGTGTAAAATTGAACACTTTGTGTTCGAGATTTCTAACACGATTGACTATCCAAAGTTAAATATTAGATGAAATGCTAGTTCATAATACCGAACAAAAATGTTAAAAGCTACTGAAATAGTTGAATCTAATTGGTTGAGAGCAAGTTTGCCAAAACTTTCCCTGACATAAAGAAGATAGCATGTCAGAGCCAAACCAACATAACCGACTCAAAAACGACCAATTGTATGTCTTTAGTAATAACGTAATGCCTTTGGTAGGTCTCGAGTCGGATTCACGGGTGTAGCTGTGGTGAAAAGAAGCATATCTTACATCTATTGTCGACGGCAGGATTGGTTGTACAGCAAGCATTCCGTTGTGGTAGTTGACTGCAACGCCGATACCGGTTTCTTTGAACATGACGACGACACCGTGGATCTCGACATCGAGTTTAAATTCTGTGACGCCCACGGCACAGCCTGGAAAAAAAAATCGTTGAAGTTTGTAAGGTTGTAAATATCACAACTATTCTACATCGTTATATCTGGTGTGTATGGATGTTTCACATTTTTTTTAAATTTCTCAAGACTATCTCAATTTTTATTTGCTTTTTAATTAAGCTGAATTGTTATTAAAGACCTGAGGCAATATGTAACATCAGATTCTTAAGAGGTTTCAAAATCTGATGACAAAAAAGGAACGAAAAAATCAAAATAAGAGAAAGAGAAAATAACTAACATTTAGTCTCTGCCGGGCTTTATCCTCAGCAATGCTTTCCAATTCTCTAAATTTAAGTAAAATTGCATGCGTCATCTTTTCATAGAGAGCAGGGGCTTCCAATCATTTAAACATGACAAAGCACTATTATTCGATTGGAAATATATTCGTTTATTAGCTGTATCAATCCTTACAAAACTATCAAATCAGGGCCGGATCTAAAATTCAAAAGGCTGGGATGTCAAAAAATGCATATCATTTGAATTTAGTGGAAATTATATTTTACTATTTATCCGACACTGTGGCTCAGTGGTTGAGCGACCACCTCTTTAACAGGAAATCGCTCAAATCCGGGATGAGACCTAGCAACCCGTGAAAAATGAGACCTTCTTCCTTTTTGTCAGCCTCTCGTTTTAGAAGAGTTTTATGTTTTGCTCGACAGAAAAAAAAAACGATCACAGGAGCTAAAGTGGCAACATTGGGTAAATAAGTATTATTATCACCATTTACCTCAATTAGGCTACGTCATAATGTGATTTCGAATTAAAGGGATACTCTGGGCTGAAAATTTTTATTTCTAAATAGAGTAAAATTCACAAAGCAAAATGATGAAAATTTCATCAAAATCAGATAACAAAAAAAGATATTTAATTTCAAAGTTTAGCAATATTTTGAGAAATCAGCAATATACACGTCATCATGAATATTCATTAGGTGGGCTGATGATGTCACATCCCCACTTTTCTTTTTCTTATGTTATTACAAGAAATCATAATTGTTTCATTTTTTCATAGATGTGTATATGATTTGTCTCCATTATAATGTAATAAGTTTCAGCAACAAATAACTAATGCACTTAATCAGTTGTTAATCCAATTGTTTTAGTTCTTGGTAGAACATTTTTGAACAAACCTAATTTCATATATAATAAAATACAAAATAACAATTGGGGATATGACATCATCAGTTTGCTCATTGAATATTCATGAAGACATGCCTAGAACTGTTTTAGCGGAATAATGCAAATCTTTAAAATTCAATAACTTTGTTATTTGTTATCCGATTTTGATAAAATTTTCTGCATTTTGCTCTGTAAATTTTACTCTATTTATTAAGATATGAATATCTTGAGCCTGGAGTATCCCTTTAATAACCGCCGTACAAGAAACGAGTTTGTTTTCCACTAACCTTGTAAATCTGTGAAGGTCTGCTGTGAAAAGTAAACTGACTGCCATTCTGCATTGTCTTCCGTGCCCCTTCTGTAAACGTCCATACCGCTGCTGGCGCTAGCATCCACAAAGATGGCATCCGAACCGCTATCCTGCATGGCGACCGAAGATAGTTGAGTCACATCAACTTCCCTACCTAGTGGTTTCAAGTAATTGAAAATTGTTTGTTTGTATTTTTCCCCATATAGAAAGACAAAATATACATGTTAAATATCAAACATTGGTGATGTGACAGATAATCTATTTCAGGGGCAAAAAACTCAATTCACTTCAATTCAATACAAAGAAGAAATACAAAGAAACATTGAATGTGAGTTGATGCGAAATCAATCGCGTGGCTTTGCACGAAGGTAATAACAAAACTTGTAAGGCTGAATAGTCTAAAAAATAATAAGCAAAACATTGATAATAATATTAATAAAACATAAAATTTCCTACCAGTAATAAATTAAACGTAGGAAAAAAGAAAGAAAGAAAAACACACAGTTATAGTACACTAAACACGATTTGAAGGGGGTGGGGTTAAATATGGCACAAGTCATACATTGACATCAACTGTTAAAGTTAATAATAATTTACGAGAACATTTTTATACTGTTTTCTATAGGAAAATGTATATTGTGAATTAGTTATTATTAGTGGCATGGCACCAGTGCTAGTGTTCTCCATGGGGCATTTTTTTTGTTTGAAATTATGAAGTTAATGTAGGCCTATATTGTTGTTTTATGTAATTTTGCTAATTCTAGAGTAAGGTGGACCAATATCCTTTTTTGTCTCCTAAGGCCAAAGTGTCATAATAAACTAAGAAAGTACAAACAAATAATCATCTAATCTTTAAAACATATAAAAGAATGTGCAATATCAATTTCAAGAAAGAGATATAAAATCATCTTTACCGTTTATATCCAGTGTCTTTATCTGTCGCCCCTGGAGCTCGAAGTCAAATAGACCTGTCTTAGTCCCACTCATAGCATAACGAAGTAGGGTGTACTCCCCGAGCCCGTTGAATGTGAAGTTAGTCCTATCCATTGTGATATAATGAGGATCACCAAACGACAATGCTGCAATAATAATGATGATAGGAGAGTGACCATGTAAACATAAGTATGCATTGGTAAAAACAAATGAGATGGGGTAGCAGAAAAGAAGAAAGATAAAAACAATAAGGGGGAAAATACTGAATGGCAAGTAAATATTGAGGAGGATAAGCAGATGAGGATGACGAAGAAGAAGGACAATGACAAGGGGTCAAAGTAAAATAACAGTCAGAAAAAATCTTAGAAAAGAAAATCAACAAAGAACAAGGAAACGAGAAGGAAATAGATGAAATAAGTTAAAGATGAAAAAAAAGTAGGATGAGAAGGAACACTAGAGAAGTAGAAGAAGAAGACGGAGAAGAAAGCCAAAGAAAGTTCTTTTCAATGTAATTTAACGATTTTATAATGAAGAAAGTTAAGAGAGTAATTAACACGATTAATGAGGCTTACAATTTTTCATGTTTTATCGACGTCCAAGGCCCAGCTTAAAGAATGCTACAATTGTTTGAGGTAAGTTACAACTATGAACGGGTGGTCTCAGAACCTGAAATGCATCGGTCAAAGTATTGCAAACAATTACGAACAGGATTAAAGAGAAATATTTACCTATAGTTGGTGGTTCGTAAGCAACACAATCAGTGGTTGGTCTGACTTTAGTGTATTCGAAGCATTCCTTCTCGCTAGCCCATCCACAACAAAAGTGCATGGCAATGACGTCGTTGGACCAATGGGAAAGTTCTGGAACTAGATATCTCTGCCTGTAGGGACTTGCTCCTCGAATATGTGATCGGCCTGCCATACCTGCGTACCTCGTGTCACCAGAGTGCATCAGGAGGTTGTTTTCATCATAGCAACATTTGGTACCGGACATAGTAATACGACTACAAATAAAAGAGGAAAGAAAAACACTTGCACGAACAAATCGCAGCAGATATTTCTTATTCTGGGCCTGTAACACAAAGTTTAGCGATTAATTGCTAATTTGAAAGAACAATCCTAATTAGCCTAGTCAGTTTACAGAGCGAAATGCGCAACGATGATCTTGATAAGCCATTTCATTAAGTTATCAATCGCTTACTTTTGTGTTACGGGGTCCTGATGATGAGTAATATGTTGCAGTTGCGTATGTACGAGGGGCATGTGTCGCTAGCTACCAATCTCAGGATGACGCAAAAATAGTAAAGGCTTAGGGGGATCTTTGCTGCGTCATATTCCGGACAGGCGCATGTTTAGCTACATAGCCGGTACCAATGTACAACAGGGGTTTTGGTAACAGAAGCTACATAGGGTTTTAAGAATACATATTTTGTATTTCATATTTCGTCACTAATTTAACCAGCTACATCAAGACCAGCACCGCCACCACCTATGACTGGAGTAACACCACCAATGGCTACAACAATCACGAATAACTAGTAACTACTTGCTAACACTATACGAAGTGTGAATAATGACGAATTCAAGGTAAAGAGTAAGCGAAATTCAAGGACCTGTCTATACTGACCGTTAAACATTACGTCCTAGAACATTTAGGAAAGTATTTGACATTTGGCAGTTCTCCAACTTTTTTTATACCATCTAGAGAGATAGCTGGCCGTTTTCTGTCATTTGCTACGATCAGATGAAAATATGGCTGTCTAACAACGTTTGAGGATAAAACAATGTTTGTCTGATGTAGTTTCGTGAGACAGTAATAAATGTATATGACAGAGTCTTGTTGTGAAGTGGAGGGGACAAACGAGAAGACGCCCCCCACCCAGAAAAAAGAGTGAAATATAAAATAATCAATGTGGATTTGGCGCTTTAGAAATACTATATATTGTTATTATTATACAATGACGAGAAGGAAAATGGAGAGAAACAATAAATAATAAAACAAAATCAAAAGAAAAACAACTACGATAGAGCGATCGAGAAAGCCAACAAACCTTGCATAAGCGCTGAGAACGCAATATATGGCTCCTTCATTTTCCGCACAATTTGCATCCGTGCTCAGAGTATTGCAGGAGGGGTCGGTGACGAAGGTCCCTACATCTTGTGTTGCCTGTTCTAAGGTGCACGGACAAGCCGGAAGGTTCTGAAATAGGAAAGTATGAAATGTCATTATCATTATTACGTTTGGAGTCACCCGTGCCAGGGAGGCGAAAAACGTACTGAATCACTAATGACCCGCAGGTTGACCCCTACTCTTATACGAATGGTGCAGTGGGTTCTTAACGCACAAAGGAGGTGACTCTGTTCGGAACTAGGCCCACATTTAACGTCGTATCCCAGGGACGGGGTGTTTTTCACTGTAACATAGTTTGCATCTATGAAACAGGGGAGGGGCATGTTTACACACAACGAAGGCTTCATTTATCGGTTCCATGATAATTGCTCCGCCGACAGTTGCTCCGTCGACACTTGCTCCGCCGATAATTGCTCCGTCGACACTTGCTCCGCCGAAATTTGCTCCGCCGATATTTGCTCCGTCGACATCTGCTCCGCCGAAAATTGCTCCGCCGACAATTGCTCCGCCGACATCTGCTCCGATTATACGACAATTGCTCCGCGACAATTGCTCTGCCGATAATTGCTCCGCCGACATCTGCTCCGCCGAAAATGGCTCCGCCGTAAATTGCTCAGATAATGCGACAATTATTAATTTATTTTTTTATTCGTACTTTCATACGCATAACAATTGTAGCACAGGCTGAAGGCGTCAATTTACAAATTTGTAATATAATTATTACAAAGTAAACTTAAACTATGCTTGCATGATATATTATATGACATACACAGGGGCCGCGGAACGGTTTTCAAAGTGGGGGGCTGAGTCAGAAGTGGGGGGCTGACCATGCTAAAAATCACAATCATATGGTCATTCTTACGTTTTTGTACACGGTTTTTGAAAAAAGTGGGGGCCTAAAGCCCCCAGCCCCCCGGTTCCACGGCCCCTGATACATGCATATAGAAAGAAATAGTAAAAAGGGGTAAGCACAAATGAGGGATATATATTCGTAATACTTATTCATGGTGGGGGGGAGCATTTGTGTAAGTTTTATTACGTGCCTGGTGATTAAAATGAAAAAAATACGCGTTTTCATGTACTTATTATAACAGTACAAAAAAATTAGATATACCCCATTCTTAGCGTCAAAATCGCTCAGACTGGCGAAATATGCTCCGAAGTGGAGACATTTGCTCCAGGTGAAATTCAACGGTACCCCACCTTAATTGTCGAAAGCCTGTACTGTAGTCACCCAAAATGTTTACTCTCGGCAAATTTTGTCCCACACAAACATGACCAAGACATTCAGTAAGTAAAAATTAATATTCAAGAAAATACCAACTTGTGAAAGGCTACATGTCGTGTCACCTTCTCGGCACACCCCTCCACTCTGGTTTACATATCCTCTCGTATACACAGTGCTCTCAGTCTGGTCTCCACATCCACATTATGTCATAAACACCGTAGGTTTTTAGATTATGATAATACCGTATATAATAGTCAGTTGCTTTTTTGTTTTATGTTGATCATGATTGTTTTCTTCACTGATAGAAAAAGGATAATTAAATTTAAAAAAATAATCAAAAAATAAAATCTATATGGTCCGCCAATAGTCGAATTATATTCATTATGATGTTATAATGTAAGTAACAGTTTGTTGTTGATGGGGGATATAATTTTACACGTAGTTTCAAAAAATAAAACAAATCAAACAAGATTTTCTTCTATAAATGATATACCTTCATCTGTATATGGCCGCCTGTGTTTTTCCAAGAATGAACTTTATGAGAAGAAAACGTGTGTTCATGTACTTATTATCATTATCATTGTACCACCATTATCAGCATCATTATCATCATCAGCATCTTCATCATCACCACCATTATCATTGTCGTCGTTTTGCTTATGCGGAAATCAAACAAAAATGATTGTGAAAAAGGTTATGGAGGGAAAGAGAGAGAGAGAGAGGGGGATTGAGTGAGAGCTTGAGGAAAAAAGGAGGTGTATGGCTTATTATTTCTGAATATCGCGATTTCTGATTATTCATGGGATTAAAATAGAAGGATAAACTTAACAAGTTCTTGTCATACTTTTTTTTTTATATTTGATTTACTGATCAGAACATGAGATAAGAAAAATAATGAAAAATGTACGCTCTCGACAGTTTTATTAACGTTTTCCAACCAAAACTACACTTTAATGACTCCAAACACCTTCATTTTCACACACTCGGAACTATGGACACGGTACACATAGGCGGATCCAGCTTTTGGCGAAAGGGGGAGGGGCGTACTGCCGAGCGGCGCACATATTTTTGCACTTTACCGGCGCCATAAAAGAAAATGTTGAAAAAGGGGTAAAGTCTGACCCTGTCAAATGCTCTTTTCAAAATGTAGGATTTCCAGTCATGCCATTTTGCATGACCACACGCATATAATATTTCCGGGGAGGGGGGGGGGGGGGGCAAGACTCGAACATATTTTTGAAAGAAAAACGATGGAGTAAACGGACCGAGCTGCTCAATGGGGCGATTATTTTTTTTTACAAGTGTGATAAAAGTATTTGGTGCACATCTCACATATGCACATTTTTCATAGTTTTCATGAAATGTTAAGGAAAAAAAAGTGTTTTCACAACAGCTGATCGGGAATTCCCCCCCCCCCCTTCCCCCCTTGCTGCGTACGACCATTCCCTGAAGTCCACTTAAACATATCTCATTATAACAGAAAATATACATCAATTTAAACATATAATCTTTCTAAAACATATATAGAGAGAGATTGAAAAACTTATTAAAGAAAGAAACAAGCAAAAAGTAACACAAATTATGCATGTTATGTGCGATTTCAAAATCTCGTGTACTAACCCTTTTATTGCGATGAGGCCAATACTTTTGTATATTAATTGAGGTACAAGTTTTTTTTTACTATATACAATGATACTACATCATGAATCATTTAGAATACATCACCAATCCAGGTTTATATATTATCATTCAATTTTCATGTACATGATGTATAGGCCTATATACAGAATTTGGTATTGATATATATATTGTGATGCTTTTCACTAAATCTAATGCAATTTGCAATGATGAGTAATTTTTATCTAATTACTTTGACGAAACTGGATATAATGCGTATGACCTGAATTCAGAAAGAGATCCTTCAAGACATGCAGAGCTTTGGAAATAGTTCTCCAGTTTTACAGGTATCGTTATCTTTGTTTTTAACTTCTTCCTGAGTGATCAGATGAATAATATTTAACTTAATGGAAGATGAAAATAAATCAAATTTTGTGGCGTAAACATTTAAACGTTAAAACAAAGATATTGACAAACTGTATTTATACATTCAAAATGATATTAAGTGGTTTAAGGTCTAACGAATATACGTCTGGTTGCGTAATTATACACTCCCGGTATTAGCAACAGGTTTTAGCAAAGTTATGAACTAAAATATCGAATCATCTTCATAATATTAGTACTCCTTTTCTGCGATGTAATTTGATACTCATCAACTGAGATTAATATTTCAGAATTACTTGTGATATGCAAATAATTGTCTATACAAAGGAGAGTCTCATGATGGTGCGACACTAGGAAAGGAAAATATATGAGAGAATCGGGGTTCGAGGTTAGCAACCAAATATACCCAGAAAAAATAAACCACTAGAATTTGTCAGAATGTGTCGAAATTCTGCAAATAGGTCAATCTTGTGACTTTTGGAAAGGTACTTTTGGGAACTTATGTAATGAATCTCTCACGCATGATTTCACTGGAGTGATGATTATTTTTAAGTAACACATGAACAAAAAATATTGATCAATTTCAGCAACGTCCCTGCTTAAAGAGCAATGCTTTCAATTGTTACGGTGCATTGAAAAAAAGTTAATAACGTTTAATACAAGTTACTCAATGGATAAAAAGTTAGGATAATATTATCTGAATGCTACTGAAAAACATTTTTTTTGTAAGCAACCATGGGCAACATCTTTAAAATACTACTGAAGGACTTGATTTAGAATCGCACCACGTGCTTAAGACTCTGGCAGCGCCGATTTATAACCAGATAGCGCCGATTTATAACCAGATGGCGCTGATTATTCTTGACCGGCCCCAATTTAGATATAGGTGGCGCTGATTATCCTTGATCGGCGCCGGTTAAGACTCTGGCAGTGCCGATTTATAACCAAATGGCGCTGATTATTCTTGTCCGGCGCCGATTTAGATTTAGGTGGCGCTGATTATTCTTGATTGGCGCCAGTTATATGCAGTCAGCGCACTGCTGATTATTTTTAAACGGCGAAGTTGTTGGGAAAAGGGTAGTTAAAAGAAAATATAAGGAAGATGAGATATGATTGTGCTTTGCTGGGGGATAGTCTTTCCTTACTGTTGCTAATATGATCAGTGTATATTTTTTAAGCGGCGCCTTTTCTTTCTTTTACTTTTCTTTTCTTTTTTTTGAGCGGCGCCTTAGGCGCCGCTCAAATATTATGGGGGGGGGGGGGGCGTGCGCCCCCTGTGCCCCCCCTGGATCCGCCACTGGTATACATGTTATTGAGAGTAGTGTCACTTTCAAAACCTTTCTTAGCTGCAAGGAATACTGAATCTCATTTCCACAATGTGCTCTGAATGCACAATGCCTGTGTTTCTAATATGTACCCAAATTACCAAATTTAAAGAACACATGTTAAGATCTAATGAATCAGCAAAATAATCCACCTTCTATCATGATCAGCAGGCATAACAGCCTACTCTTGAATACTTCAATTACAGTTTGTCGAAAGAAATAACACAAAGAAAAAGAAACATATCGAATTGTAACTCTCGTAAATATATCAAAAATATTCAATTAACGCATCGCGCTCTCATTTCTTTTACGAGATACCCCCCCCCCGAAATATGGTTCATGTTTACAATTTAAAAAAGGCGTATAAATGTCCCCTTTCCAGGTCAATAACAGCTCGCGCTTTGTGCTCGCATTATAAATTAAGTGAGATGCGTATTGGGTTTCATGAATTTGTAACTATATTATTGCTGGTATATATATTATTGTCTTTTCAAAATAACATTATTTGTTTAGACGTAATGAGAGAGATACATACATATATTCATTTATTATAATATATTTATATTGTCGCTATTGCACAGAAAAGAGCAAAAATACAACCGAAGTCTAGTTTTATAGTAACTCACCAGTAACGTAATGAGCCAACAACAAAAAATGGAGGGGGCCAGACAAGGATGACATTTATTTTCCTTTCCTTTATTCTTTTTTTTTCATTGGTAGGGAGAATGGGGGGGGGGGGGGGATCCGTGCCCCCTAGCACGCCCCTCCCCCATCTGTACGCCAGTGATGATCATACTTTCGTTTGAAACAAATTGAAAGAAAAAAAGTGTAAGGGTAGATAAGGCCCAATACGTAAATACAAATTATTGATAAAAATATTAATAATTATAATGCTGATAAATATACAATAAATCAAGCGGTCACCAATAAAAATAAACAACGTGAAAGAACAAAACGAGAAAGAGAGAGAGAGAGAGAGAGCCCGCGCGAATGTATGGTGTATAAGTTGCTGGAAAGCAGAAGAGATATTGTGTCCAGCACCCCCCCCCCCCAAAAAAAAAAAAAAAAAAATATATATCTCCACCGCTCAAGACCGGAGTGAAACCAATGATAATAATATATGAACAAAAATCCAGATTCACAATTTCAATGGGGAGTGTGTCATTCCCCTTCTCCGTTTCAATTTGTCAAGTGGCAGCGGCAGGGAGAACAATCTGTTTTGTTTTCAAAGCAGAAAGCTGTGATGATAGGAGGAGAATAAAATAAATAAAACATTAACGAATAACAAGAACAAAACAATTTGTATCAGGATGAATCTCTTATTATTTAACATAGACCAACTTGGAATAATAAGATGTTCATGCAATTGTCGTATAATCGGATCAGATGTCGGCGGAGCAAATATCGGCGGAGCAATTGTCGCGGAGCAATTGTCGTATATTCGGAGCAATTTTCGGTGGAGCAAATATCGGCGGATCAATTGTCGCGGAGCAATTGTCGTATAATCGGAGCAATTTTCGGCGGAGCAAATATCGGCGGAGCAATTGTCGCGGAGCAATTGTCGTATAATCGGAGCAATTTTCGGCGGAGCAAATATCGGCGGAGCAATTGTCGCGGAGCAATTGTCGTATAATTGGAGCAGGTGTCGGCGGAGCAATTGTCGGCGGAGCTATTGTCGGCGGATCAATTTTCGGTGGAGCTGATGTCGGCGGAGCAGATGTCGGCGGAGCAAATATCGGCGGAGCAAATATCGGCGGAGCAAGTGTCGACGGAGCACATATCGGCGGAGCAAGTGTCGACGGAGCAACTGTCGGCGGAGCAACTGTCCGGAGCAATTGTCGGCGGAGCAATTGTCTTATTTTGCGTAGCAATTGTCGGCGGAGCAATTGTCGGGTCACCCTTCACCCCCCCCCCCCCTATTTCCCAAATCGTGTACAAAAACGTAAAAATGACCATATGATTGTGATTTCTAGCATGGTCAGCCCCCGCACTTTTATTGAAAACCGTTCCGCGGCCCCTTTGTATGTCATGTAATATACCATGCAAGCATAGTTTAAGTTTACTTCGCAATAAATATTATAATATACAAATGTGTAAATTGACGCCTTCAGCCTGTGCTACAATTGTTATGCACAATTCTTCTTTTCTTCTTCTTCCTGTAAAGTACAGACTGCCGTTGGCATATTATCATACTCGTGCTTGTCAAGTGCCCAGATGAATAGTGCGATTAAAAATCTCTACAAAACTATGTGCGGCTAAAAACAGAAGAGGCCTTAACGAAGCCTCCTTTGCTGCACCTCCTGCTTGAAAGACGCGAGGGAGGTGCTGTGAACTATCTTTGCTGGGAGTGAGTTCCACATTCTGATAGCATCAGTAAAGAATGTTTTTTGATATATTTGTGTTCTGGCATATGGGATTTGGAACTTATCAGGATTTCCACGTGTACATGGTCCAGTTGATGGAATAAACTGGTCATCCGGGATGTCAATAAGCTTGTTGATGATACCGTAGACCATGCTAGCTCTCTGTTGTGCCCTTCTTTCCTGAAGCGTAGCCCACTGGAGTTGCTTTAGCATATCTGATACGCTGCTGGTACGTCGAAAGTCTCCTAAAGCAAAGCGGGCGTAACGGCGTTGTACCATTTCCAGTTTTGAGATGTTCCTCTGGGTAAATGGGTCCCATACCACAGCAGCATATTCCAGTACTGGAAGGACAAGTGCTTTGTAGCACAACACTTTCGTCTTGAGAGGGCAGTCCCTGATATTTCTCTGCAGGAAGCTGCTGACTGAGTTGGCAGACTTAGTTGTTTTGTCTACATGGTGATTCCACTTCAGGTTTTCTCGAAGTTTACACCAAGGTATTTTGCTTTATCAGTCTCCACCAGGGGGGTTCCATGAATGCAATATGGTGTTGAACTCTTGATAACTACCCTCTTATTGGTAACATGCATAACTTGGCATTTTTGCGGGTGAAATTGCATGAGCCAGTCATCTTCCCATACTTGAAGAGCATCCAGGTCCCTCTGAAGCTGTTTAGTGTCCTCCTTTGTCTTGACCTTTCTGTACAAGATGCAGTCGTCAGCAAAGAGGCGCACCGTAGACTGTGATGATACATATTCAGGGAGGTCATTAATGAAGAGGAGGAAGAGCAGAGGTCCGACCACGCTACCTTGCGGCACTCCTGAGAGAACGGGGGCTTCATGAGATGTAACTCCTTCAATAAGAACCCTCTGGGAGCGGTTGCTGAGTAGATGTTCAATCCATGAGTGAATATTGCCTCTGACTCCATAATAGTTGACTTTGTACATCAATCTACCATGGGGAACCTTGTCAAAGGCTTTTGACAAGTCCAGTAGAATCACACCAAGCTGATCGCCAGCATCAATACCCTTGGAAAGGTCCTGAACAGCATGTAAGAGCTGAGATGTACAGGAGCGCTTCTTGCGAAAGCCATGCTGGGCGTCACATAAGATGTTATTGCTATCCAGGTGGTCAAGAATGCTACTGCAGACAATGTGTTCCAGGGTCTTGCACACAATAAATGTCAGCGAGATTGGCCTGTAGTTTTCTGCTTCTTGAAGACAGGAACTACATTAGCTCTTTCCAGTCATCCGGAATAATGCCTTGGTCAACAGATGCTTGAAAGAGAATAGTGAGGATAGGCGTGAGTTCTGTCGCAAGTTCCTTCAAAAGTCTCGCTTGCAAGCCGTCTGGACCTGTTGCTTTGTGTATCTGCAGTGTTGATAGCAGATTGTCGCACTATCGGAGCAATTTACGGCGGAGCAAATGTCGGCGGAGCAAATATTGACGGAGCAGGTGTTGGCGGAGCAATTTTGAGAAGAAAACAAGTGTACAAATAATTTGCCATTGCTCGCCATTTAATTCCATACGAGGCATCAAAACACATAGGCAATATGCCTAAATAACATAAAAGGTAATGGACATCAACACAATCTGAATAATGTCGTGAGACATAACAAAAGACTACATATGCATTAGAACTGTGGCATACTGAAAGATATGGTCACGTGAACACCAGGAGGGTAGTAACTCCTCCCTGGGGCTGTTGATCACGTGACCCACCCGCAGGATATTAGTTCTCACGGGTATTTCCCCTAAATCTTGGTAATCAACATCTTTGGAGCATATACTTTGATATTAATATTGGTGATCTGTCAGGTTTCAAACAATTTGTTTCTGAACACAAACCTTCTACACATTGTATAAGGCTATCCTTTCATGCTCCTCCTTACCATTTCCGTGTAACAACCAAAATTAGCCACATTACGTACTATGCTAAGTCTGAAAATACATATGACATGTATATGCATATATCCATACTATGGTTGTATCCGCAACCATGTTGTATCTGTGCATGCTTCCTTGATAAACGCTGTAATTGCCCGCCCAACCTTATGCAAGCCAAAGAGTTACCTTCAGATTTCCTGTGCTCCTAATTTCCAACATAAAATCAATGTCTCTCCCAACTTCCCAACCAATGCTTACATAATTCTTCCCAACCTCCCAACCATAATGTAATGTCTCACAGGAACATCATAAATCGTGGTACACCACATTTCCTAAACATTTCCCATGCTCCTACATGTAATTACATCCTAGAGCTCAAGGGCTCAATGTCTCTCCCAACCTCCCAACCATGCTGACATAATTCTGCCCAACCTCCCAACCATAATGTAAAATCTAAAAAGAATATCATAAATCTTGAAACACAAAATTTCCTAATCATTTTACATGCTCTTAATTCCACCAAAGAGACTCAAAACTCAATGTCACTCCAAACCTCCCAACCATGCTGACCTACTGTCGTAATTCTGCCCAGCCTCCCAACCATAATGTAATGTCTCACAGGAATATCATAAATCGTGATACACGAAGTTCCTAGATATGGTTATTCTCAACAGTAACTCAGCTCCACGTATAAAGTCAGTTGGTATGGTAACACTCAACAATCATTTATTGTTCCACTGCAATGCCTCACAATCATGCAGCCCGTACACACTTTTACCTTGTGTGTCTAAATTTTGTACCATAGGTCCTCCCCTCTCGATATTATAAAATAAAACCCCGATATCATAACAAAGTACATAGGGTGGGAGGGGAGGGAAACTTGTTGCCTCGATGGGAGTTCAAACTGCAATGGCTTTATACGAGCACATGTCACTATAGAGTCGGGGGTAATAGTATGGAGCGCTTAGAATCATTTGTATTAAGCGTGATATGAATGCTGCATATTATAATGCAAGTTCCCCGCTGTGATTAATTCACATGATATGCAACTAGTGATCAGATGCACGTTCTAACTCAATTTAAAATATTTACATAGTTTAGCACCTGACTTATTCTTCAATAAAGCTAACACTTGTCTCTCTCAAAATTTTACTGATCACTACCTTATCGGCGGAGCAATTGTCGCGGAGCAATTGTCGTAAAATCGGAGCAAATATCGGCGGAGCAATTGTCGTATAATCGGAGCAGATGTCGGCGGAGCGATTTTTGGCGGAGCAGATGTCGGCGGAGCAAATATCGGCGGAGCAAATATCAGCGGAGCAGACGTCGCCAGAGCAAATATCGGCGAAGCAAATCTCGGCGGAGCAAGTGTCGACGGAGCAAATATCGGCGGAGCAAGTGTCAACGGAGCAACTGTCGGCAGAGCAATTATCCGGAGCAATTGTCGGCGGAGCAATTGTCTTTATTTTGCGTAGCAAATGTCGGCGGAGCAGATGTCGGGTCACCCATTTATCTGTTCCTGGTGGACTCGAACCCACGACCTTTTGTTCAACAGTCAGGCGACTGAGCTAACTCGCTTCCTCATCAAAAGGTTCTAGGTCCCTTGATATTCCTTTATCGCCATTATTGCTTTAACGATTCCGAACCTGGTGTCTGATGAGGCATTTGCCTCGAGAGTGCTCAGAGCTCAAAAGACCAAAGACTCTTGAGATGGTGATAAATGCCGATCTAAAGTGCCTTAAGGTAGTATCTGTGAGTGTTTATATTGGGCAAAGAGCAAGCCTAGGGTGTCACCAGGCGATGTAACTCTACAAAATATAATGCCATGAACTTAGATTTATATTTAAAAATGCTGTTTAGACAACAAAAAACAAGTAATTTTCCATATAAATGTTTTAAAATTGTCGAGATGATAGCTCTTCTAATAATTGTATTTTATAGTTGTGATACACTTGTGGATTCGGCATACACCGATATCCCTTTTTTTCATACCTCGATAAACGGTCCTTTGGCGTCGTCTGCCGTAAGCCAGTCATTGCATTTATCTGTGGCCCACAAGACTGGATCCTCCTGATAGGACTGTTCCATTAGATAGCCCAGGGGATGAATGTCGCTCCATAGGACACGTTCACGACTGAATTTAGGCAGAAAAAGTTGGAATGTCTGGTCAGTATAATAACATTTTTGTGCATCAATATTTGGTAAGTATTTTAGTTTTAAATGCTATATTCTAGATGCTTATGTTATCATTAATTGAAAGACTTCTATTCTGAAGTGGATGACTGTTTACAAAGGGACATACAAAACAGTAAAACATTACGTCAATATCTAACTGGGCTAATATACGAACTTTATTGTTAGAAAAAACAAGAAAATATTGTGTAGGAAGTTCAGGGTGATTTGATAATGATGTCCTTGGAATAAGAGGGTGTGGGAAGGGGGGGGGGAGTGATGATTAAATATCACCTACAATGTATGCCGGTATTGATTGATCAAACCATCGCAAATAATTTAAAAAAGTGTAAAAAAGTGTAACATTGAAAGGGAGAAGATATAATTCGAATGTTAAATTTGAGAAAAAGCCTGTCAGCCTTAAAATGTCTACCCATATGTAGACCTGGCTGAAGTGACAACTTACCCGTTTGCATTCCCAGTAATCCTGATCACTCCGAATGCATTGTCTTCCGTCACTTCCGGTTGTGCCGTTGGAGTGAACGTATGCGAGCCATCATCTGCTGTGCTATTAGTTATCAGATACACTGTTTCCCATCGCGGTCCAGGACTGTCCTCGCGGTATGCTAGAACATTGATCGAGAGGGCGCTGTCCGAGCTGCCAAAGCTTTCTTGGTCTGGTTCCCAAGTAATAGTAAGAGAGTTGTCGGCCACATCCCAATTGAAAGAATCTGTGTCCCTTCTTGTTATGGTAGGCGTTATTCTCCCGCTTTCAACTAGGAATGATAGAGGATGGTACAGTCAATGAGTTTTTCCCGTTTGCCCTCTTAGCAATGTGGCTATATAAAAGGAAAACATGTAGGTATATAGCGCGATAGAAATATGGAATTCAAATTAATACGAATCTGATTTCTGGTGTTGAAACGTATTTCGCGTGATTATTCTGATACTCACGGAGGGAATATATGGTTGAAGGTGAAGAAGCAAGTTCGTCATCGGCCTTTACCACTGCAATGGTCACCTCTCCGACGAGGAAGAAAGGGTCAGGGACGCAATATGCCTCGTTGGTGTTAAGGACCGTCGCATTGACTTCCTGGATGATCTCACCACCATGGGAGAACACACAGGTCTGGACTCGCTCTACCGCCCAGCATGGTCCATAGAGGTATATCCTTTCGCCTCCCATCATACCGCAGCGGGCTGGGGTGATTGACAATTCTGAAAACGGTTTTAAAGACAATAGGGTTTTCATGTGTATATGTTACATAAATAACATTGGCTCACTAGCTGCAGCGGTTGTTTGTTACTGTGGACGAATGTGGTAGACCTTTATTCAAAATCAGTTGATTAACATTCGTTAAAATACATATTTGGACCATCACACACTAAAGTTGCAGACAGTTTTTCTGGCATCACAATTTCTCACACACGCCTAATCATGAAATCTAATAATTCATGCACTTGCTATCACCGTCTTTGACGTCTTTTTCCCATAAAAGATAATTTCACTAGTCCCATCCCTTTTTCCAACTTTTCATTCCGATTTTGGTGAGACTCGACGTCGATGTCATCAGTAATATTTTCTCATCATCCCATTAGCGTTGTAATCATCACACGTACCATCATCAGTCTCGTTTTTGTCTTCATCATCACTACCACATCTACCAAAGTGATCTAAGTCTTCTTCACAATCATTATCTTTTAAATGTATGCAACGGCAGTCTTGACAACAGTCTTCTTTCTCCCATTCTTCCTCCTAATCATCATTATGAACAGCAACGCCACCCATTTATTCGATAATGTCCCTCCGTTATTACCTGCTCCAGGTCCAGTTTTGCAGACTGGATCAATGATTGAACTGCTGTCTACCTTGTATGCGTAGACTCCATCTACGTCTACGTTGCTGTCAGTAGGCAATTCCCGTAATGTATCTTGATCGTAGTTAAAAACTTCGGAAATCTCACCGTCTGACATCAGAAACCCAACCTGATGGATAAAACAATGAAATTTCCAAATTGTTTCTCAATCTTATATGCGCCAATGTCCCAAACAGCACAGCTCACAAGTCCGCGCCTTCCCGAAACACTCAGCGGGGACTTTGCTTGCATTCGTTACCCTGATTGCACTGTGGGTAGCTTCAGGACTGTTTAAAGGACATGCCCACCCAACAAAAAGTTGATTTGAATAAAAAGGGAAAAATCCTACAACCATAACACTGAAAATTTCATCAAAATCGGATATAAAATAAGAAAGTTGTGACATTTTAAATGTTCGCTTTATTTCACAAAATAGTTATATGTACATCCTGGTCAGTATTCCAATGAGGAGACTGATGATGTCCTCCACTCACTATTTGTTTTGTATTTTATTATATGAAATATTCTAATTTTCTCCTCATTGTCAAGTGAAACAACGATTATTTCCTCCCTGAACATGTGGAATTATCATTGTTTAATACGAAATGGTTCAGTCAAGTTGGCCCTTATTGACAAATCCGTAAAAAAATGAAATGTTTAATTGAAACAATAAAAAACAAAAGAAATAGTGAGCGAGGGACATCATCGACTGTCTCATTTACATGCCACTGAATTGTGCATAACACTGTTTTGTGAAAAATAAGCGAAACTTTAAAATGTCATAAGTTTCTTATTTTACATCCGATTTTGATGAAATTTTCGGCGTTATGCTAGTTAGATTTTTCTCTATTTATTCAAATCAAGATTTTTCTGGGGTGGACTTGACCTTTAAGGAAAACGCTGTAATTTTCTGGAAATTTAGTTGTCCCTGATGGCGAATTCTTAAGAACAGCAAGGGCAGGCTATCCAATGTGTCAGAAAGTCACTAAACGTCCGAACTTTTGTCGAGACAAATACTTTGATGGGGACATTTTTGTGTTATCGAATACCAGAGAGAGTCTTTTTAGGAATGGCAAAGGAAGCGTACAGGCTCTTTCATGGGATAGGACGCCCTGGAATTCAAATTAATTATGTATGATGGCCCTAAAGGGACATCGCAAATATACCAAATCGCGAATATTCACGACGAAATTGGCGACGAAATTCACGACGTCGCCAATTTCGTCGTGAATTTCGTCGTCAATTTGAATATTCACGACGAATGGCCAATGTCGTCGTGAATTTGTTTTGCTTGCCTGGGCGGTATGCGGGTTGAAACCAATTCGTCTGCTGCTAATTCCTCCACTGCAGGGTCGATCTACATTCATTTAGTCTAATGCAATTCTGTCCATTAACTTTTCGCCTAACAACCATATGGTCCAATAACCATTTGGTCCAGTCATCACTTCGTCTATAATCACCAGTTCGTCTATGACAATTTCGTCTCACAACTAGTTGATCTAATATCAACTTTATTTTCCTTAATTTCGCCCAATTAACACTTAGTTCAATTAGACCAAATGGCATATGGAATAAATGGCAATTGGACCAACTTGGTTATTAGACAAAATGGCAGTTAGACCATGTGGATAGTGGACGGACTGATGGTAGACCAAATGAAAGCAGACAAGTTGGCATTAGACCAATTGAAAAAAAAACATTGAAACGATAGAACGATGTCCACTGCTATCCATATGCTTAGGCGGATCCAGGGGGGAGGGGGCCGAGGGGCCCGCCCCCCCCCCCCTATTGGCAGAGCAAAAAGGGAAAGAAAGAAAAAAAGGGAGGGAAAAGAGAGTAGAAACAGAAGAGGAGGATCGAGACGAGTGAATAAAGTAAGATGAGGGGAAGACATGGAAATAAAAAGAATATTTCATGTCACTATATAAAATTTTCGCTCGCGCTTCGCGCTCACATTGTCTGTAAATATGACAGTTTTATGGTCTGAATATCAACATTTTCCGCTCGCGCTACGCGCCCACAAATTTCGATTTATCAGGTATACCTATTATTTTCGTGTATTCCATAAAGTTTTCAAAATATCCCTTTTCAGGTCTGATTGTCAAAACGTATCAGCTGGCGCTACACGCTCGCATTTTGATCGTATGTCTCAATATTGATTATACAATCCCCTTTTCATGACAATGCAAAGATTTAGGCTCACAATTTGCGCTCGCATTAATTGTTAAAATATATTAACTGATGCATCCTATTTATAATTACAAAAGTGCTTGAAATGTCCAGTTTTCAGGCCATAATATCATCAGACTTCACGCCCTCATTAGGCATTAATGAATAAGATATTAATTTAATAATTGAATTGTCCCTTTTGTTTCATCTCGCGCTTAGCAAGAGGAATAGGAAGACATTCATCATTTCCATATGTTGACATGTCCTACATGTCCTAAGGATGTACCGGTCCTATGTCAAAACTCAAAGTAATTATAATGAAAAAATCAGCTCTGTGCAATCCATATCCACTTTACAATTTTCTTACAAAGTGCTTGAAATATAGAGCTGAAATTGACTTTTTTTTCAGACCGGAATATCAAATAGTTTAAGCTCGCGCTTCGCGCTCGCTTTGATTTTCATGATAAAAGATGTATTTAGAATGCCCAGATTCTAGGTCTAAATATGAAACACGCGCGCGCATGTTTATTCAGATATTCAACTTGTTCTCTATTTAAATCATTATCCAGTTTCAGATCACAATATAAACAATTTTCTGCTCGCACTTTGTGCTTGCATCATTAATATAGGAATTACTCATTCTTTTCCAAATTTACAAAACATGAATAGAGTGTCCCGTATTTAGGCCTAAATCTCGATTTTTTTCGCTCGCGCTTCGCACTCGCATCAATTGTTTAGTTATATAGCTATCCTGTTCACGATTACAAAAATTGATTAAAATTTTCCATTCTTTATGTAGAAATGTCAAAATTTTTCAGCTCGCGCTTCACGCTCGCATCAATTGTTTATTATATACCTATTCTGTTTAAGTTACAAAAAGTCCTTAGAATTTCCATTTTTAAGTAAAAATTTCAAAAAAATTCAGCTCGCGCATCGCGCTCGCATTATTTGATTTTTAAAATATATAACGTCTTCATGACTAACTGCATGCAGTCTTTAACAGGTACCTATTCCACCAGTTCATTTCTGCTCGCGCTTCGCGTTCGTAGTAATTATTTATTTGCATACACATCTTTTTTAAGAGAACAAACATTTCCCAGAATGTACAAATTATAGGAAAAAATACATAATATTTCCAAAAAAAATTAGCTCGCGCTTCGCGCTCACATTATATAAATAAGGATTATGATATTATATATTTATGTTGATTTATAAGAATAAAGCTAAGACCACCCCTTCACAGAAACCAAAAATCATCTTCGAGCGGCCGATCGGGGAAAATATGGCTGAACAATATTTGGCCCCCCCCCCTATCGGCGAAGGCTGGATCCGCCCCTGGAACACCTAACAGGCAATGCGCGCGCGAAGCGCGCGCGAGCGAAAATTTTATATAGTGACATGAAAGATTCTTTTTATTTCCATGTCTTCCGGCCCCTCATCTTATTTTTTTAACTCGTCTTCCTCCTCTTTTTTTTTTCCTCTCTTTTCCCTCCTTTTGTGTTAAAAATTGGGCGAAATTAAGGAAAATAAAATTGATATTAGACCAACTAGTTATGAGACGAAATGGCCATAGACGAACTGGTGATTAGACGAAGTGATGCCTGGACAAAATGTTTATTGGACCATATGGTTGTTAGGCGAAAGGTTAATGGACAGAATTGCATTAGACTAAATGAATGTAGATCGACCCTGCAGTGGAGGAATTAGCAGCAGACGAATTGGTTTCAACCCGCATACCGCCCAGGCAAGCAAAACAAATTCACGACGAAATTGGCGACGAAATTCACGACGTCGTGAATATTCGCGATTTGGTCTATATTTGCGATGTCCCTTCAGGGCCACCATAATTATGCGGCTGGTTACGCCGTGCATCGCCCTAGCAAATGCTTTTACTGTAACGTGTAAATTTTATTTCTTAGTTCTTTCATTGCGACACCTAGGCGGGTGGTCTCGGGTAAAGGCATGATTATACGTCGGGCCGCAACGGCTGGGAAATGCACAAGTGTTCAATAAATTATAAGATCGAAAGTGGAAACAAATAAATAAAAGTTTGGAGGACTAAAAATCACTGCATTTTAATTTTCATTTTATTGAAAGAAAACTACCTGACCCCATGCATGATTTACGAGTAAATATGAATAAAGTAACTTTGTTTGTGAAATCATGTGCAATTATTTCTAGGCGACATGGTCGATTACAAGTCTCCATCTAATTCACCGTGACCATAATGTTTGGGAGGTTTCTCAATAGTACCGGATCCACTTACCTATAATAGATAAAAAGCAAACAGTGCAATGGCCATTGGCCACTACTGATGATTCATATCTCGTTTTTGATAAATTGGCATGCTGATTTTTTTAATAGTACTTACTATTGCAATGCCGATTTTGGAAGAACCGAAAAGGCCAGTATTTTGGTCCCCTTGCATCAATGTCCCAACTACCCAGTTGATGGTTTCATAGTTGAGAAAAACGAACGACTCTTGACCATCATGGATAAGCACTGCCTGGAAAGTATTCCTCTGTTTTTGAATAACGGGATAAAAAATACAAAAAATTAAATATATATTAATCGATAACCACATTTTAAATTTATTACAGTACTATTTGGTGTAATAATATGTTTTATTCAATCACGTGAAATGATAAAATAACGAGCAAGTGTTTTCGGTATGCAGTTACAGAAATCATGAATATTCTTACTGATAGTTCGAGTTATTGAATCATTGAACGGGAAATGCATAAAAAGAAAACGTTATAAGGATTTCCCTATTCCATAAGTCACTGACATGTTATACTGATTAAGTATTATTACAAGTGTATAATTAATTTCACAAACTATTCCTATATAAATTTATGAGCATGATGGTTGATTTTTGGCAATTCAGCGCAATCGAGGATATGTACAATACGCGACAAGCACCAGGGTGTTTCTTTTTTCAAGAATTGTTTCTTTCCTAAAAGGAAACTTACAGGGTCTTGGTCACCAGCTTGGTCGTAAAATGAGACTTGGTCCCATGTGACGACAATAACTACTTGAGCTTGAAAGTTGACATTGCTCCGGAAGTAATTACGGACGTCTGTCGTAGCTTGATCGAGGGTTGACGTAGTGGTTGAAACGCGATAATATATGTTTCCACCGTCACTAGATATGTCAACGTCTGCCCAAAATGGAAATATTCCGTCAGGGTCCTCGACAACACCGTCCTCGTCCTTTTTTACAAGGGATAAAGACACACACGCACACACATTTACTATTTTCTGTGAAACGTGGTATATATCATTGAATTGATTTAATATTTTTATTTATTTATTTATTCCATTTATTCGATTTAAAACATAAATACATGGTACAAAGCTCAAAGGACAAAAATGAACATGTTAAAAAATATATATCCCAAAGTTGATAAAATATGATAAAGCAAATAGGCGGCAACAAAAGATATGGTCCTTAGAGGTAGCCGTTATGACAAGGTATTTATCAAAATGAACATGTTTACCAAAAAATATATACAGAAGATTACAAAATATGATAAAAGGAAATAGGTGGCAACAAAATATAATTCTAAGAGGTATTCAATTCTGGTTTAAACTCTTTGTGATAACCTACACTTGATTTGCTTTAACATATCTATAAAGTAAAGTTTGCAACACGTCCACGAAATCTTAGAGTGAATTTCTTGTTCCTGCTGGTTTTGGTTCGGTTGAACGCGGATACGAACCAGGAGCCTCAATAGCGCAACTTAAGTCATCAACTACTCGAATAGGACCATATACACTGATGTAGGCTCGTAATGCATAATACAACATTCCGAGTGGTGTAGTCTTGTAAAAGACCAAATTAATGATAATTACTCTTTGTTAATCTATAAAAATTAAATTAAACAGTTTATTTTCTGTGATGCCTCACAGGGTATAGTTCAAGACTAGTCATTTATAACACGAAGTCTACAATATACTTCTCAGTGATTCTTTTTCTTTAGATTGCTACTCTTCAAGATTTCATTTCATTCTGGGATATTTTCTAAAATGGAAAGCATATTTAGTTTATAATGAAGGATAAACTTACTGCATCGTAGTAAATTGGTAAATTCCTATTTTTAGGTACGGTAGACTCCACGTAAATTGCATCCTCAAACGAGATTACCCCATTGTCCCCTATCTATTGAAGAGCAATGCCACAACAATACAAACGTGCAAAAAAGAAGATTAGTTAGGAAATATTTAAGAATCAATATTATCATTATTATTATTATTTTTTTTTGGGGGGGGGGGGTGGGTCGATGAATGGAAGCATACAAAGAAACTAAGTTTCGAAAGGCTTTCAGAAAAAATACATACACATGCAAACAATGGAAAATACAATATGTCAGAACAATAGAAAACTATGCAATATAAACTTGATAACTTTCTGCAATAATACCTCTTAAAATTAATAATTTATGAGTATAATTATCGTTGTCTGCGTTCTGCTATACCCCCATTTAGTATTCGGTACATAACCATAATATTTACATTTTGAAATCAGTGATCGTTGAATCTTGAATGAAGCCCAATATTAATGCTAAAAATAAATAATTGGAAAAAATACTGTTTTTCCTCTTAAAAGGAGTAAATCGATCAAGATGCCTTAATTGCGGGTATTTACGTTTTGGAGAAAAATTAATAATAATAATAAATACAATATCAACTTTCTTCAAAATTTGTAAATAAGTACGACAAAAATAATAACATTTATAGGGAGCTTTGTGATGGTGTTTTAAAGCGCACAGATAAATGGCTGACAAATAAACAATTAATCCATTAATAAAAAAAAAATCAAGAATAAAAAGGGTGCACAAAGATTTTGAATAAACAACATCATTGTATCGTGTTCTTTCTGCTCACTTGAACTTTACTGATACTTTGCGACCCGAATAAGCTTACTTACGTATAATACATTATGGTATTTCCCACCAAAAGGGAAAGCTCTATCTAATGTCACGCGTTCGGCAAAATCGTTTTCTTTTCTGAGAGCGGTGTCGCCATTTCCTGTTCCAAATGGGTATACTAATATGGAAGAAAAAATTATGATAATTGTAAATAAAATATTTCAGTTGTCAACATGTTAAGGGTTAGAAGGGAAATAGGAAATTTGAAATTGGTGATTAAACTTTTTGACATACAAAATGCATTGTTTTGATGTGTTGAATATCGTGAATTTCACTGATGTTCAGATTTAAGCACCAATAAAAGAATGAGAAAACAGAGAAAATGAAGGTTAAAGAGTGAAACATTGTATTATTTTCTAATTATGCCAAAATCTATTCCAAGATAATATGCTTACATGCATGAAAATGGTCAAAATCTTTGATCGCTCGCTTCGCTCGCTATCATCTTTTTAACACCTTTTGGTCCATCCGCCAAATCAGGTGGGTGTTTCATAAAGCTGTTCGTAAAGTTCCGCACTATTTTACGAAAGACTGAAACAAGTTCTTAGGTCAGCTATATAGCGACATACCAGTCAGCACAAGAAAGGGTAACCAGTACATCTATTTGTAACTTCAGAACAGCTTTATGAAATACTGACTCAGCCCTTAGAGTTTTTGACTCATTATTTGCACTGCATAATAATATATGAGTCAATTCCAAGACGGCTGCATTCAAAAGCAGTAATATAACAACACATATTCTCAGTCAAATCAAGGTCAAAGAGAATTCGTCTCGGGAGTCCATTAAGATTGCAGTCTTACGAAATTGTAGGAGCCCTTGAAATGTTCTTCTGCACTTAATTTCTGTGCAAAAACTCTCAAATGAATTTAAGGGGGATCGACCCCCTCCCCCTATCGAGCACGATAAGATGAACTAAATTTGATTGTAAATTTCTTGTTGCAGTTGATTCGCCTACACACTACACACTAAGAAATCCCGGTGCAAATGGAGTGTACGATATTTGCGTATACACCTCGTGATACCATCAAGGTGCTCGCGGGATCTTGCTAGCGTGCCCGGTCCGATCCCCAAGTTAGCTCTTATGCGAGAGTTCGTGTCTGTTAGTCTGCTGTACGCCCATGTACCACCACCAGTCTCACTGATAGACGTACATGTATGGTATAGATAGAGTTGGTTTTGTGATCGAAGATTACCCGAAATAACAATGCGCTAATGCCACACTTAAGTGAAATAATTGTTAAAATATATATTCTACAGTATGCACCCTAAGGGGTAGACGTGTACGCCCTCTTAGGTGTAGTACGTGTGCACAGCTAGGGGTACTCGTATAGGGACAAGCCTGTGCACCCCTAGGGGTGTAAAATTGAACCCATATTATTAAGCGTATACGACATCAATGTCTAATATCTTTACAAAAATGGTGTAAACGAACAATCAATTCTAATATTTAATGGAGTTTAGAGCGCAGTGCGAAATCGAACTGAAGAAAACAGTGGTTATGTAATCACTTGTATTTATTTAATGGCCCTATTCTCGAACCAACTATAAGCGATACAGAATGATCGGGGTTTTTATTACCCTGTAGTAATTATACATTTTTCTGCAAGTTCAAAGAACATTCCATTTTGTTGAATATCCTTTTTTTCTAATTACTTTTTGTGTTCCTGTATTTGTTTCTTTTGAAGAGCATGCGAGTTCGCAATACAAAGCTCCGACAATCTATTAAATTCGATGTGTTATCACTTTCATTCACATGATAATAAATGATAAGACGAGTTTCACATTTTGTTAAATAATTGCATGTATTTCATAATTTGGGCAGACCAGAGAGCTAATTCATTTTAAGAGACTTTACTGAATTGCATGTTTAGTTATTATTGCGGGAACTATGCCCCAGTTTAATACCTACTGTGTAAGAGGAAAGCATGGAAGAGGCAACAAAATTTCAAAATTACGATACTATTATGTTTTATTTGCTATTTTGGTCATCTTGCGAATTCACTTTGTGTGCTGTTGTTAAAACTTCAACAGCGACATAATTATTATGATAAATATGATGAGAAAGTACCTAAATTGAAACCGTTATATGATACAATTCCTAAAGTACATGTATATTGCTTCTCATAACTTCCTGGCCAACGTAGGTACACGCAATTTATTACCATTCTTGGCGATAAAAATGTAAAGAAATGCCCAATGTTGGTCGGACACATAATTACCCTCATGGACTATTATTTCCCAATGTTTTGTAGAGTGGAGTTGTTATTCATTCCCCTTAAGTTATACCCTCTACAAATTTGGACACCCCCAATTGTTCAATATTCCTTATCTTGATGCACTTACCTTCGATACAAAATTTCAAATGTAATCTTGTGTATTTTTTTTAGAAGGCCAGTTTTTATAAGTAAATATGGTAAATGTGACCTGCAAACTTCAACCCATCTTTAATGTCGCCATCAGGAAATGTTCTCTGAAATTCAACTTGAGGTTATACAGTCAAAATGATAAATAATTAGATAGCACATCTGGGAAAAAGGTAATCCTATTTTCTCCATGACATTAATTAAAATTTGTTGAGTTAAACAAAATACAACAACAACAAAATGAGATAGCTTTTCTTGGATACCGCTTTTTTTTCCTGGACTGCCTGGAGTTTAACCCAGATTGCGTAATATTCTCGGGACAGTGGCGTAATGAGCAAAAACTTGAGGGGGCCAGATATGGCTTATCGGACAATTTTTTTTTAAAACGGGCGAGCGAAAATTCAGACCTTTTTATTAGGCCTACACAAATCCGATTATGTGACATATCTTTACATAATATTAATAAAATATTTTACCCTTCTCTCAGTCCTTATTCTTTAATTTTCTCTTTTTAATTGGTTTTGATTTCTTTTATTGGGGGGGGGGGGGGGCAAGTGCCCTAAGCCCCCATATGTATACGCCACTGTCAAGGGCCATGCATGTCTGATCACTTAATTTCAAACCCGCTTTCTCCAACCTCTTTGAAACTCTCACTGAAATTCTTGTACACTAAATTAAGTTCTGTCTTGTCGGGCTATTGTTGATCGATTTTGGCAAGCTTCATCTCAACTTAGACTTAGGATCTACCTATTCAGACTTGATACAAATTTCATAATCATTTTGGCCGACTTATTGTGGGTGTTGACTTGAGGAGCAGGGTCACCTACAGTAACTTTCTTTCTCAGACAACTTATTTGTGGTAAAATAGAGATCATAGGATATGAGAATGTTGAAATTTTAGTCGAATTGTAATAAAGACTACTTGATCAAACTATTGTAGTATGGGTAAGGGGCATGGAACAATGTTATTGATACCAGGGGAGCGTTTCATGAAAGGACTTGATCCAATAAGTCCCGTTTTATCCGACAGTTACCATAGTAACAGTGCTTTTAAGCCAATCAGAATCAAGGAAAGTTGTCAGATCTGACAACTTGTCGGATGAACATGTTGATGAAAGGCTCCCCTGGACTAGAGTTGGAGTCATTAAAGATGGGCATGCAGTGCAGATTTATTCGTAAAAAACTGCACCTGCAGATGAAGGACCGCAAGAAACCATTGCCACCTTATGATGTTGGTAATGGCAAATAAATCCATGCATTAAAGAGAGTGTATATGTGTAAAATTTTGTGGCATTCCCACCGTGAGTTCTGACGAATTTTGTATTTTTTATCCAAGATGAACGGACTGTATCGGTGATACCGAGTGATAAGGCTCAGATGTCCCCGGACCTACAAGCACAGCGTTATAAACCACAATGTTTAATTTATTTTTAACGTGCAAGTCATGCAAATGGGATGAATATTATGTCTCTTGTGTGTTCATGTATGCTAGGTAATGAACCAGAATTGGCGAAAACATCTTCAAGATATATACATATAAAGTCTAATAAAATAAACGGTGAACGTTTCCTAATTTAGTACTTATACGAGAGATCCAGATCATGGCTTAGACTCACTTTCATTTCATTCCAGGGGACAAAGTAATTAAATGACAAAAGCTCCCCCTCTCCAGTAGACTTCTTCTTTAAATCCATCATGTCCATGGTATTAGTAAACCATCCATCACTAGCGTACCTACGGGGGGCCGGCGCCCCCCCCCTGACGAGCCACAACCCATGCAAAGGACGTATCCCTGCCCCCCCCTGACGAGCTTGAAAAACTTGTATTTTTTTGCTTGTCATTTTGTTTTTCTGGTACGAAATCCTTTATTTGTGATTGAATATCTTTTTTTGTTGCTTGTCAATTTTTTTCTGGTACGAAATCCTTTATTTGTGATTGAAAACCTTTTTTTTTTTTTTTTTTTTTTTTGCTTGTCAAATTTTTTGGCGGACGGTTTTGCCCCCCCCCCTGTGGAAAATCCTAGGTACGCCACTGCCATCCATGGATAGTATAATATCACGTTTTGTATATATTTTTAAAATTATTTAGAATTATTTTATTCTTGGAACACTAGCTGGTACTGGTCTTAACATCGTGGATATTTAGGCCTGTAGTGCATTGTGGGTAACTGTGTTATCTTATTAACCGCCATAGTTCTGGCTGCTGACCCATCCTAATAAACAGTACGTATGTCAATTACCCGGCAGGTAAAACATGCACAATGCGGATCGCTCCAAAAGCGGTCCCTTTCGATATAAAATTTCATTTCATGATCTATACAATAAAGTTTCCTTTTTAACATGTTCTTCCATTCATAATGCAAACGATATGTTTCTTAATAGCTGTAACAACCTTGCTTAAAGTGCTTAATACAGGTGTTTTTAGATTATCATGACGAGTGGCTAATGATTCACTCACATCATGGTCACAACACCGAGACCGACTCGAGACAGATAAAAATATTACTGTTTGTTAACAAGTGCACACATAGTTACCAATAATGCGTGTAGCATTTGCAATTATTTGAATGTAGGATAAAAAGCAGGATTTATGAAATTTCTTCACGGGGATCGAACCCCGTCATGCGCATAGACTACTCGGTCACGACACCTCCGTTACGTTAATAATTAACGTAACGGAGGTGTCGTGGACGAGTGGTCTATCATAGTGAAATAAATAAATAAATAAATATTTATTATCTATTTATTCATTTATTTCACATCTTTATACAGGGTAACCAATTCAGCTATTCACGATAACAACATTCACAAAGATAAAAAGCTGCTTTGCAATTTGGCCCTGTTAATTAAAAAGCATACAAATTATAATGGTAAATATTATGTACATAATATGCAAAATAGACAAGAAATGACACGGTCGACTTGGAGTCGTTTTCGTTGGTGGGACTCTACATTCTAGATATTCAAATCTAAGTTCATTTGAGTCATTCCAATCATTGCCATGACATTTAAAACGGGTAAGGTATTCAGTGATCTCTTGTCATACATTAAGCAATGATCACGCGTTTTTATTTTACTTTGGTAAAAATTACACAACACTTTTTTGTCAGTTTATAGCTTCTTAGGTAACGTATAATGTAGGCAGTGCATAAAAAGTAGCCTACTCGAATATTCAAACATCAGATATACAACGATATAGTTCTACTTACATTCCGAGTTAGCAATCCAAGCTAAGCATAATATTAAGAGAAGGCGGGTACAAAATGAGTTCTTTCTCCTTACACCAATCATGATGGTCATTTAAGATTTTAGAACAGATCCTCAAAAGAGTGAGGCATGGATTTCAAGTAAAATCATCAAAATATTCCAATACGTCGTATCAATTCATTATGATAACGGTTTCCCGTGTAATGAAAGACCAGATTCCCAAATGACTAGTTCGTGGAGGAGAATTCGATGGCGCCTTCCAAAAGTAGGCCTATATGTTTCCCCGTTGGTAATATGCAGACGATGGGAGATGATTGAAGCAGAACCGATCATAAAGAATGTGTTGAGAGGGGCAGGCAAAAATGGCGGCAAACATACGCGGAGGTTAGAGGGCAAATAAGCGGACTTTGGTAAATGGGCAAACAATTATCAATTTTTATGATGATAAGTGTAGGTTGGAGTTGGCATATCATGTCTGTTGGTGGTTTATTCGAAAGATCGGTGCCTGTGAGCATGTAGGCCCAGTATTTCAAGAGATGCGTTCAACTTGGACCGTACCATGTTGGCAACGGTGATGCGTTTGTTTACAAGGGCGTGATGAGTTAATGAGTAACGCATGACTATGGAATGCCGATTGGGGTTTTTTAATGAGTCTGATCATGGTAGTTTCAGTTTACTTCTCAAAGATCTGACTCATCGGGAACAAAATTTGGGGCATGTCTAGAGACTTGTTGAGGTAAACATACAATCACTTTCCGGTCCAATTTAATTTTGAAATTAGAAAATCGGACATTGAATTCTCTTTTTTTTAATCACCTCTTTACTGATCAATCATAAAAAAAATCAAATAAACAAAGGTAAAAAATATAAAACCCAGGCTATCGGTTCTTACCGAACACGATGCAGGGTGACAATAACAAATTATACAATATATATGTGATTATAAACATGAATATGCAAAAATGAACAAATATATTAGGATAAACATGCAAATAACAATGACATGAAGGAAGTGCGTACTTGGAAATGAATGATATATGCCTAATAATAATGATTTGTCCTATACATCTGCATGCACAGAATAAAGGATTCTCTACTTCTAATATTTTTTTTTGTGGAAGTGGGTTTGGATGTCATATAATGGAGCCAACATATAGTTATCGAGACTGCGTAAAGCATTTCCATTTATTTGAATGTAGGATAAACAATCACTGTCGATTAAATCCAAAATTTATTTTTAAGTAAAAGTTGGATACGATATATGCATAAGATGGTCAAATTTTCCCTCTCACTCTACCACCACACGTATGGTGACATTTAGGACAGTAGATGCAAAATATTTTTGTTTTTGTATTTTTTTTCTCCAATAAAGTAAGGCATGAATTCCTAACGTTTCCCTATATATCTGTATATATATATATATATATATATATATATATATATATATATATATATATATATATATATATACATGTGAGGGTGTGTATGTGTGGGTGTGTGTGCGTGTGTTTGAAGTTATACATGTACAAAATATTTGGCAACTCTTTTATTTAAATATTTTGTGAAAGAAATGGATGAAGAGAACAATGGTAGGCGTAGCTTAAATCAAGGTTCCCCAGAACTATCTGCCCTTTGGAAAAATTGGTTGATGCTTTGATGCTATTGTACATGTATAATTTCACACATTTACTTTCTCCTATACGTGTACTGTATCAAAGCAATAGCTTTGACCAAGCTGAGGCATGGCGGCTTGTCATTTATAATTGTTCAAAACCCACCTACACCCGACAAAGGAAATTATAATTGGTATAGTGTCGAAAATATGACGGTCAATCGGATCGGGGTCGCCCTAGCCACTAACCCGTCTCTGTGGTCTAGTGGTTAAGGCACCGGCGTTCAAAGCTGGGGGCCCGGGTTCGATACCCGGCAGATACATTTTTCGGCATGACCAATTTTTCCAAAGGGCAGATAGCTCTGGGGAACCTTGATTTAAGCTAAGCCTACCATTGTTCTCTTTATCTATATATATGTATATATATAATATATATATATATGACTAGCTCACTTGCAAAGGGGGTTAGGTCCATTTTTCATCAAATTTGATTTTTATGTCTCAATGTATAGATTTTTAGTAGCTCTATAAGATGATACCAAAGAAAAGTTGAAATTCCCATTAAAAAGTGACTTGACATGGCAAAGAAATATAACTTTTTTTTCAAAAAGGGTGAGGTCCGTTTCAGTTTGGTTGCAAAAGTGGTTAAGTCCACACATAATTTTTAAAGAAAATTATATCTTAAAACATATGAAGACAGGTAGATTTCTTTTCTACCCAATGTTATGTTCTTATGGTAGGGTAACATGGAATTTCAGTTCCGCATTAGAATATTGCAATATGGACGAATTAAAAATAAATGATTTTCTTGGAGTGGACCATGCCCCTTTTGCAACCAAACTCTTCTGAAAAACTCATTTGTCAAAAGGAGTTAGGTCCATTTTTCATAAATTTTATTGTTTTCTGTCTCTAAACCCCTAAATTTTTAGGCTATCTGATGATACCAATGAAAATTGGAAAATTCAAATGAAAACGTGGCAAAGAAAAATCACTTTTTAAATCAAAAGAGATTGGATTCATTTCAGTTTGCTTACAAAAGGGGTAAGGTCCACAATGATATTTAAAAAAATATATATATAGACAAAATTTGAAGGCAGGTAGATTTCTTTTATACCCAATTTTATGCTCACATGATAGGGTAGTACATCATGAAAATTTAGTTTCTTATAAGAATATTGCAATAAGTGAGAATAAAAAAAAACATGTTTTTTTGCTCGGAATGTACAATGTGGACCTAACTAACCCCTTATGCAGCTAAACTCTTCATATATATATATATATATATATATGCATATATATATATATGCATATATATATATATATATATATAATATATTCTGAGTATACTCCCAAGTAAGTTGAAGTAAGTGAAATTACCCCTCAGTTTTAATGATTTTTATTTCATAATATCCACTCGCTCGATTTGAAAACAAATAACCGGGACAAATAAATCCTAACACATATTCCCATCATTATCCGTTGTCTGATTCAGCAATAATGATCCTTACTTTACGTTATCATGGTTATGACTATTAGCTTGACTATCCGTATAATATCGACAAGGCAATTAAGGGATATCGATGAAATACAATGATAAGATAAACAGTGATTTATCACCGGTTTATTTTAAAGATAATACACTTTTTAAGCGTTAGGGTGATACAAGAAAAAGCATTGCAATCGATCTCAACTATAGCGAATCAAATTATCCATTATATTTCAAGGGGAAGGCAATAGAACACTGCACTTAATTGCAAAAAAAGTGATAAATTATATGGTGACATGGAATCAACTTTCATGGATTTTCTTTGTAAGTGGTGTCAAATTACTTTTTTAAAATTTTCGTTTTCTTTAAAACAAGCAATTGGGAATGCATAATGATTTCCCAACAAACATTTATACACAAAAGTAAGTGTTCTGAAGTATTATATTTACAACAATAAACAAAAGGAATATCACTTTTGTTGTCTCAAATCATTTGCAAATCAAAATGATACGGTTTGGAAAACAATACACCCCTGAAATGTGTAGGGAAATAATTTAGATCAGAAAAGAAAAAGCCTTATGACTTTTTGTTTTACTTTCAACCTTTTACATATTCTAAAAAAAATGTTAATCTATATATTTTGATTAGGTTAATAGTTATTCCATTAATTTGTTTATTAATTCATTTATTAACAAGATTCATATACACACATTGGTGGATATCGTTGTAAGAAATAAATATTTTCCTCTCATACAGTGACTTTTTCTTTAATCTTGCCTTCTTTCTGTAAAGTGGTTTAATAACCTGTCACGGTTTGTTTACCCAGTGAGTGTGTGTCACTGTATGGCAAACACGGAAACAAGTGTTTGGGGCTAATGAGACATGATTTACCCATTATTTTAATTTGCAATAAATTAAGAAAAGGTTTAAGTCTTCAATCTCGTCCTAATGGCGAATTAAGGACAAACTGAAATGCTTTCAGAATGTGTCTTAGTAATTGTTTGTAAGTTGACATTTATGAAGCAATGACCGGTGCAGTGTTTGTGAACATTATTTTTCACTGCCAAACAATCAATATTGGATATATTTATGAGCGGGTGTGCTACTACATGTACGACATTGTGCTATTGAACAAAACATTATAAAGAATAAAAAAAAAAAAAACAAGTTAACGTATACATGACAGACTTTGATCATCGAACTTTTCATAAAGTGGTGTCTGCGTCATGATAATAAACCAATAAAAGCGATTAATACCGTATTTCTAAGCATTTTATATTACCATGGTTCCAACACTTGCTATATGCATATCCTAGCACGGTTATCCTGATTTCGTTTTGATTATATAGGCCCTATTACTTTATTTCCATAGACACTCTGAAACTGGAGAGATTTCTAAGCAGGTTAAATAATCAAAACGACTTCCTTTTGTTTATAGCATTGCCGTGATTATTACGTGTGCTTTTTTTTAATACAGTTTCACTCATATTGACGTTTATAATAATCATGGATTATAATTGAACATGGGAAATATATTAATGCACAGATATGCTTCGTGTCACGATAATTTGAAAGATACATCACATTCGACCCCATCAGTAAGTTTGTAAACCTGACTCAAGGTCTGCTATAGGCAAGTTTTATTCAAATTCTGAACTTAGATCACTATAATTAAACAAACTATCCCAAGCTCACTTAACAGACCACTAAACAAACAAATACCATACCGCGTCATCTCTTGTGTATTTACAGGTTAATCTTTAACAACGACATCCAAACTCTCGTAAAAAGAAAAATACAAGAAATAAAATTTATTTAAGGAGATACGATCGTGCGTTGGCCCGTATTAGTTTAGTAATGGCTCATACATCAAGCATGCCTCACGTAACTGCGAAGTTAGTGCATGTACTCAGTAAGAGCTCTGTAGGCGGGGAAGCAATGCCAAAGTTATGAATCTTTTGATAAGATGGACTGATGCTATGTGCTTTAAACAGCGAAACATATATTTTGAAAATATTGTTTAGATGTGAAGTTGTAATTTTTTTGTCTTTAAAGAGCAGAGACAATACCGAGGAAAGCAATTATATTTTTATAACTGTATTGTAGGTAGATATGAGCTTTAATTAAAATTTGGAAAAAAAATAGTAGGGCGTAGATCAAACTATTCAAACAATAACATAATAACTATGTATATCATGATATTGCCTCCTTAATTGAAAGCCAATATAGTTTTTAATGTCTTTCAGTCTTTTTAGTTTATGTCTAGAGTAGAGAAAGAGTTAAGGATATAATTTGCCAGAAAATGTTCGTTGGATGGGAATGTGAAATCAATGTTTCAGAGATCACAGACCCCTTACCAAAATTGGACATTGTCTTTTCCCCCTTCAAAATCAGAAAAAGGAACTCTTTTAGAATCATAGACCTATCAAGGTTGTGACTTTTAATTCTAATCATTTGGGGTCAAAATATCCCAGTTGCATCTCATAATCATCGTATTCATTTTAGTACAACTGGGGCCCGTTGCAGAAAGAGTTGCAATCAAACGCAACTTCAAAAATCATGCGCAACTTGATTTTCAACCAATCAACAGCGCGCATTTGGGACTTGCGATTGATATGTTGACTTGCGTTTAAACGCAACTCTTTCTGCAACGGACCCCAGGTCATAACTCGCAGCTATTAATTATGTTATTTTTCATAGAGATATGAATAATAAATCTATGTGGTTTTTAATTGCGGGCATCTTGCAAATAAAATTGCTGGGATTAGACTACTCTTTAAGTGTTCCCCCAAGAAAAAAAAATATTTCCTACATTCAAATTCAATTCAAGATCATGGTTTATTAACAAAAACACATGTCTTGCAATAAAAAAATTGAATTTCACCATGTTTCACATCATATTAATTATAATATACATTATTGGTAGCACATTGCGAAAACCGATGTTTTTCATTTTCAAAATCTTCTTATATCAATATCAACGTATTTATTTCATCGCTGAACTCGTACTGCAAAAATGGTTATAAATATAACTGCTCATTGAGCAAATATTGAAAATGAAAGAAGCGGGCTCACAAATGATAGACTCTAGTTTGGGGTAGGTGGCGCTATCCAAACCATTGTAAAGGGCGCCTTGAATTCCCTATCCTTTTAAATCAGGCATACAAAGTATCAGTTTGTAGTTGCAAACAAGAAAAATAAATCATTGATAACGATTTCTAAAAGCCGAAAATCGGGTCGGTATCAATTATGAATGTTCAATGCCTTGCCGAGTATTGAACCCCGAACATTCCTCGCGTAGTATGACCTTAGACCAGTCGGCCACGGCACCTGATCACGTGAGATCAAACGATTAGATATCACAAAACCATGACATCATTAATCAAACAAATAAAATGAATAGATTTGTTAAAAAAAAGTTTCCGATAGAAAATTCATTTCCGATCGGATCATAAAAAATAGTTAACAGCGGCAGCCCGGCCCACGATCTATTAAGGCCACCGCACACCTTACGACTGGTCGCGATCCGATTTCAGAATAAAATGAAGTAGAATTCGATGCTTATAATGAGACTTGGAATATCTTACTGTGTAGGCCTAATGTTCTACATCATCTTACGAATACCTATTTTCAAATATGTGACTATGCTATCATCCTTTTTTAGAATAAAAGCGAATTTAATATCTAGTCGTAATGACGTCATAGCAGTCGCACGATTTGCTACGATTTGAAACTAATTTGGCATGTGCTCCAAAATAAAGGCTTGCAATCTCTTAAAATTGTTAAATTAGTATTCTTTCAATTAATTTTAACCTCAAATAAAATGATATGTTCCATTCACATTTTCAGAAAATGAGCAAACTGCGATTTGTTCCAAAATCGGATCGCGAACATTTGTAAGGTGTGCGGTGGGCTTTAGACAAAGCACATTTCGGAGTATTTCATTTTTATTTCGAACAATAAAATATGGATTTTCATAATTTTTCATTTTTTTTTCTTATTTCATCTTTATCTGGTATAACAAATTATGTAGTGGATTTTTAAAAATCTCGATTCTGTGCAGGATATGTCATACATTACTTTTGACACAAGAGGTCGCTGGTCAAACACTCTGAAAAAGGCAGGTATCAGTTCATATTTTCAAATGCAACAATGAGACCTCTATGTAGCTAACTGCACCCTGAAAAGTGCAGAAAGTCTCGTAGTGTGCAACTTGAACCCGGTAGGAGGAGGTCTCATTGTTGCATTTGAAAATATGAAATGACACCAGCCTTTTTCAGTGTGTATGACTAGCGACCTCTTGTGTCAAAATTAAAGGTCAAGTCCATCCAAGAAAAATGAAGATTTGAATAAATAGAGAAAAATCAAACTAACATAACGCTGAAAATTTCATCTATTCATTCATTAATGTATGGAATATCCTGCACGCCATCGAGATTCAATAAATCTCCACTACATAAATAGTAATACCAGATAAATATTATTTGCATGGTCAGGTGTTCGATGACAACTGCTCCAGCGACAATGGCTCCGATGGAAAATCTGCACGTTAAGCCAAACGTAAAATCTATATATGCTCCAACAATATTAAACCCTAATCCATATCCTTACATTATTCTGAACCAAATACTCTATTACAACCCCAACTCTAACCTTATGCCCTCTGATATATTAAGACCGGAGCAAATGTGTCATCAGTTTGGTTCCCTAACATGTCACATGACAGGTCACATGGGCAAACACGACATCACACCGATCAAAGCCTTTACGTCATTGTGCGTAGATATGTACCCTTTAAGAAAGGTGTTGATTTTCAACATTTTGCACTGGAAAATATGTTCCCTGAATGGTGCAAACTTGCATGTTTTAGGGTGCGAACGGGCATTTTAATACGGAGAGCACACAGGATCAATAATTTAGCATTTCACAGTGAGCCAGACTGGTTTGGGTGACTCGCCGTTTTTTTGCCGTTTTTTCTCTCTTTTTTCTCCCTTTTTCCCCACAGGAAACGGCTAGAAAAGGGCGAGAAAACGGCTAAAAAACGGCGACAAAAAAAGTGTACCGACTATGGAAAGCTAACTGTATGCAACAATAATTTTCATCAGAATAAAATGGCGAATACCTCCCTTGTGGAAAACGGCTACAAAACGGCTAATAAAGGGCGAATACCTCCCTCGTGGAAAACTGCTTCAAAACGGCTAATAAATGGCGAATACCTTGTGGTAAACGGCTACAATACGGGTAATAAAGGGCGAATACCTCACTTGTGGAAAACGGCTACAAAATGGCTAAAGGGCTAATATCTCCCTTGCGGAAACGGTAAAACGGCTAATATAAGGGTGATACCTCCCTCGGGGAAAAAGCCTTCGAAACTGCTAATAAATGGCGAAAGGCACAAAAGTAATAATAAATAGGACTAAACAAGTACAAATTAGCAAATAATGTACCACACAAGCGAGTGAGTGTACAATTGTGACAACTTGGAATAAAATTGATACTGCCGTAATGTATGGTGATATACACTGTATAATTCCGAACAATCTTCATTTTTTTTCAATCATATCAAACCTTTTCTTAAAATTCATCAAACTTCCACCATAAAGTAATCACAAATACCTACAAAATATGAAAATTTAAAAATGGCTGAAATCAATTGGCCTATATCTATAAAAAAAAACTCATCAGATTCCGATTGCGCCCCTCTTCGCATGTGACATGATTTTCACTTGTGGTTCGTATACCAAACATGTGTTTGGTATATTATTACAAAAATCTATAATTAACTAATTTTCACCATATTTTGTTATTTTTAGAAAATAGATACTTCATAAATATGATTTTTTTTCATCATCTTTTTCTTTTGGAAAGATGTTGCAAAGTGCTAAATGTATGCAATATATACTGTACTGTACTGTATTATTTTCTTTATCTTCTTGGGCTTGTTACCACAAAAGACCACAAATAGTAGACGGGGATTTTATATTATGCCCCCCCCCTTTCCAAAAAGTGAGGGACGCGTCCCCCTCAGGTTCCCGCCCATGAAGACGGGAAAATAAGAGTAAAGAATAAAGTATTCAATTAAGTTTCAATCGAATTCAATTAAATTTTATTTTCTTCTGATTGACATTTAATCAAATTTCACATGAAATATAAAAAAATATTGAAATAAAACAATGAATGGAGGCCTATACAATATGTAAATTAGATTTATGAAAGAAGGCGTAACCCCCCCCCCCACAGAAAGCAGGTATGTTATGCGCAGGGCCCGATGGGAGTATAGTAACGTTCATAAGAGCTGAAGTGGCTACCCCGGGTAAAATAACAATATTTTTATCTGTATGAAATGAGAATTATTACTAAATATTCCCCATGAAAACGAGAGCTTATTTCCAAAAGGAGTTCTTAAGAAAGTCTTAAGTTTATAGAAATGTTGAAAATATATATTCTACGCTTTCTATAGTCGCTTTTTCCCATTTTATGGAATGCATATCACACATTTTCACAATTTTTTAGCCATTTTATGCAATGCATGTCGTACTACCCATTCGCCCTTTTCTTTTTAACCCTTTTTTTCTCCGTTTCATGCTCTCACCTCTTACTACCCATCCGCCCTTTCTGTTTTATTCGCCCTTTTCTCTCCGTTTTCTCGCCCTTTTCTCTCCATTTTATGCACTGCACGCCTTACTACCCATTCGCCCTTTTGTCTCCGTTTTCTCGCCCTTTTATCTCCGTTTTATGCAATGCGCGCCTTACATGTACTACCCATTCGCCCTTTTGTCTCCGTTTTCTTGCCCTTTTCTCTCCGTTTATTAGCCGTTTTCTTTCAGTATCTTCACTCCTCTAACAGGATCCTTCGCCGTTTTCTCACCGTTTTCATGGGGAAATAAATAGCTCCGCTTATATTGGACAATGATGGCACTCCATAATAATTCAAGGTTTACGTAGGAAACCTAATGTAGCCGTTTTTTGGCCGTTTTTTCTCCAAAAATTCTCCCTTTCATCGCCCTTTTCTAGCCGTTTTCAAAACGGCGAAAAAACTGCAACTTTGAATTTCCCATAGGTTATAACACACAAAACGGCTAAAAAAGGGCGAAAAACTGCAGTGGCTCACTGTGTTTGTTTATAGCCGGTGCCCACACTCTTAAAATGTTGGGCAACATACTTTCCACACAACAATTGATTTAAAAAATGTATCCAACCCTGGGTAGTTTTCAACCAATACTGTGTAGTTTTCACCCAAAGCACATATTATTGGTTTAAAAATACCTAGAATTGGATAAAGTTTTAACAAATTGTTGTGTGGACAGTAAGTTGCCCAACATTTTTAAGAGTGCAGTGTACTTTTGGTCCAATCGTGAACGATTTGTGTTGGTGTGTAGCGCCAGCTTCAGGCGAAGGATGCACGCGAATGTCGCGAATGTAAATAAAAATAATAATAAAGAAATAAAATAATAGATGTCAACATGATATAAACTTAGTCAGTTTGGACGGGTATTATTTAGCAAAATTGTTTCTCTTCTTTCTGGAAATGCATATGTATTATCGCTTTATTCTAAGACTCCTCTGCTCGCTGCCCTCATAATTGCGATGTACTGATTATTGAGAAAATGTAATTGTTTCTGACTAGATGGATTATCTTTTTTATGGGGATTAATATGGAGTACTACTAATACAAAATATAAGGGTTCTCTTCCCAAACCCGCATAATTTATCAATCATTTTCCTTTCACTAATTGAATGTATTACAAAGGTAGTGATATTTTTAAGTAGGGAAAGTGGGATATCTTGGACATGTTGGAGATTATTATTTCTCCATCTGGACAAAATATCATCCCGTTGAACATGAAGAGGGCATCGTAGAACATTGTCCTGACAGTCTACGCTGTTTTACCATAAGTTGTATATATAGATGCATGGATGTCTCTTACGCACACCCTAAAATACTTTGTAAACATGACAGCGAATTTTTGCGTGAAAATTTACCCATAAGCCCCATAAGACATGATTTTTTTAAATACAAAACACAAATTTGTAAAAATGTATGTTGATGTTTTCGCTTTTCAAGTGTGATTCATTTGGAAATTTAAAATAAGTTAATTTCTTCATTTGATTTTGAATAGATTCCGATATTTTTATTTTTCTTGTTTTTTTTGTAAACAAGATACAGAAATTGAATTTATGAAATATCATTTTGATGCGTGAATCAGTTAAAGATGATTTTGTTTGAGTTAGAGCATATCATCAATGTAATGGTGTAATAATCGTGAGACACTCAGGCAGATTCACCGAATGAGTGTATTCTTAATCGTCATCTTGAACGCGCATTCCCATTACAATAATGTTCAGTATGTGCTACACCTATGATAACACAATGACAATGGGCCCCTTCAAAAATCTGCCTAAATCCACAACATTCCACTCCATATATAACTTATACTTGGTCTCGAATGACCCCAGGTGCCCTTCCAAACAAAGTCGAGTTTTCCTGCCCGACTTCCCGAACTTTCAAAAACCGCTTGTGCATTTAGCATTTAGTGATGTGTAATGTACCTCCATAGGCCTCATCATTACTACATTATGGTGCTACCGATTATTTTAACTTTTTTTTCATTTCCATTATCTCCACAATGCCCTAGAAAAATTTAGAACATGCACGGATGACATAACCGGTAACATTATTATAATGCATTATGCATAATATATATCAGTAATATATTTAACAAAAAACATTATAACGACACAATTAGCTCTCGCATTAACCACATTAATACACAAGGCCTACATCACATTGTGCATATAGGCCTAACCGTAAAAAAAACCGTTACACTAATTTTTAAATCATCATGGCTTAACCCACTTGGTGAACTATGAATTGTTGCTATATTAGCCAACTTTTGGCCATGCAAGTATCATTTGGTTTGTAGTCCATACGGTCTTAATTTCCATTCATCTAATTATTTTGGCGCGTTTGGATCATTCGTCATTATCACAGAGACTTATAAGACTTAGACCAGCCGAATACAGACTGAAAATTGGACAGAGTGGTAATTGGCTAAATGGCAACATGGACTAAGTGGCTAGTAGATGATATGGTTTCAGAACTAGGATTAGGATATACCTTGCATCGGGGATGTTGTGATCAAGCAGAACATAAACAAAGTTTCAGCAGACCGACTGGCTGTTCGAGTGTCACCAGGTGCGAATTTAATCCTGCATCTGCATATTTTTTCCCCCATTTGGCCGCTATTTTTCTATTTTCTCAATTACAGGCATAATCATTAAATATATTACCAGTGCACATTCAAGTTTTACTGGTATGATGGCCTCCGTGAATAAAGTACAGACGCGGGCCAATGATCAGTTCATGTACTTGGCATAAACATGATAAATGCAGATGATAACGTACCACTCCCCTTTTTTGCAAGTTTAATGTTATGGTGGAAATGTGTCCATTTCTATCAGTCAATACGTTTTTCATCTTCTCACATACTTTGATAGAAACTATGGCTGATAAAGAACTAATAACCAATTTCTGTCTTCAATATTTTTTGTCAAAATACAATTTTGGAAATCCTGAATCAATATCATGTTCAGTTAACGCAAACTTTAAGAAATTAATTTATGGAACTTACAGTTTTTGTATGTCACATTTGCCAATTTATTGTAGTCTTTGCTGGATATTTTTGTTTTGTTTTGATTTCTCATGCATATGCAAATGATTAGATAGAGTGAGGGTATATTTGGAAGCAACAATTTAGTCATATCCTGCCACAACTATCATTTAAATTTCATTTGAGTTGACGAAACCTCTTTTATAATGTTGGAGATCACTTTACTGAGTCTGAAACCCTTACGTTGCTGATTTTCATAACAATAACGCTTTAGGCAATCAGTATGATATCTTAATGATCAATGTAGTATGTGCGACTTTGACGAAAACACAGCAAATATGTTTACGAAAGTGACGCGAAGGCTTTTTTTGGCTCGGGCTTTGTAATTGTGTATTTGAATAAGCAGACTACACAGTAAACACGCTGTGAAAAGTTATACAACGCTGAACGCTGTTTAATATAATGGACATTACAGTTGTTGATTAAATGGATCAAACAATTTTAATATTTTTTAACAATAATGTTTTGTTTATAATATTCAATTCTCAATTGATTAAACATGGTTGTTTAAACTCTTAAACAACCACTGTAAAGTTCATATAGTAAACAGTGTTGTATACAATTTTAAACAGCGTGTGCCCAGCAGTACGCTTAAATAGTTGAGTTTGGAAGCTTTTTTTTTAGTATTTTGGAGAAAGTGAATGAAGGTAAATGAAAGTAAATAAAAGTAACTGGGAATATCAATGGCGTTATGAGCAAAACAATATTAGACCAGAAAATGCACAAATCTGCAATTCCATAAGCTGGAATCATAGGAATCATGGGGAAAGAGAATGTAAATATTGGATATGAAATATAATAACGCTCAATAATATGAATGTGGTCTACAAACTATAAGGCTTTGCCTTGACCTACTAGGTTTGTTTAGTTTTATTTTAACTATCAATGGATATGTGATTGAAGCTGGCACGGGTCGATAGTGTTGGTCAGACGACAAACCTTTTTATATGCAGTTTGTGGTTTAACACCCCCGAGGATGTCCAGATGTTTGGCGATGAATACCAACGATGAAATGATTTTCCATCTCTCTCACCCAGGTGAATATCTATTAATTAGTTAATTGATTAATTTACTTATTCATTTATTTTATTTCTAGTTAAGGTAATACAAACACATAGAAGCCTGAAAGACCACCGACTGGTCACCGTCACGGGTTGCGAAATTTGGAAAGTAAGTGGAAACTGTTTTACTACCATTACGTTATTTACTTGTGTTTATTTAATATAAGCTATTTGAAACACAAGCCTAAACACCAACATTTTGTTTTGTTTAGAAAACTAAACGTGACTAAGTGCTCCTAAAACCGTAATCTAACATTACAAAAAAGAAGAAGAAAGAAATCAGTATGCCCCAACCTCGAATAATAAAAACAGGGAAAAGGAAAGCGAGAAGTTGTCAGAAAGCCAGCAAAAACACAATCGAGAAACGGAAAGGAAAGTTTGACAGTCTCGGGTAACTTTATCAAGGATACAATGGCTCCTTTCCCTTTTGTAAAACTAGTCTGTAAGTATTTATACTTGACAGGATATTTCAGGGAAAAAATTATGGCTTAAAGGGATTCGAATTTCGCGTCGTGCTACACTTGCCTCGCCAACTTCATCAATAGGGAAGATTGTAACTTCGAAATGCAAGGACATTTGAGATTGTACAAAACTATTTTTGAAGAATAGAAGGATCGCCGAAAATTTGAGGCTTTTAATAAACATTTGATTGGCAAAGAAGATGAAGAAAACATTAAGTGGATTTGTTTTGTTTTTGTGTGTTTGTTTCGAGCAGGCATTTGATTCTCTTTGGCAATTTTACAGCTGCTTGTCGGATGTTTATATGTATGTGTAATGATATAATCTTTTCATTTTTCGCTTGCCACGTGATTACGTTGTTGGCCGGATATAACCATGATAGCGGTAGGCCTATATGGTAGATATATCCATATCCTCGGAATTTGAAAATTAAAATAATTTTGGCAAGTGACTATAGTATCGTTTCAATTTTCAAAACATTTTTTTTCTCGTTTTATGACAAGACAATAAAACCTGGGTGGTTCCATTTGCTCTGTCGTCAAGTACTCTGCTGTACATTTCACACATTAATGAGATGACCAACATCAACCCTGGATTGACCACTATGCCCTACATGTATCCTAAACCTTAACCTTAACCTAGCATAAAACCCTGTTGAAATCCTAACCCTACATCTTAGACAAAATTGAGCCCGGAGCAACTATTGCAGAAACAAATTTCGCATCACCACTTGGGTTTCCTACATGTGTTTAATATAATTTACATTTATTTCATTCTCTATCATAAAAATATAATACAAAACATAGTTCATAAACAAATGAAAAATTATTAGCGGAAACTCCGCCTTATTATCAAGCCTGCATTTTTTTAAATTTCCAATTGTCCCAAATGTCCCCAATGATGTCCCCAATCAGAAAGTATTATCATCTGTGTAAGAAGATTATGTTTTCTCATCTCTTTTGAGTGGTCTTATATGGTTTCATTATACGTCGACTCCAATGCTCTGCCTTTTGGACGTAAGGCCCGGTGAGGGCGGTGTACCATGTCAACATTAATCTGACCGTCGACACAATTTAGAGGGGAGTTGAATACGAACATTTGGCTACTCAGCTCGTACTCAGCTACGATCCGATCTTAAAGTATCCCACGAAATCGCTTGGACGAAAACTCTACTTCAAATTTTCGACTGATTCAGAACAGGAAAACAGGAGGAAGAGGCTTTATTCAACGTTATATACGAAAGACTATTCATCTTCTGAGGGAGGAAACCACACTTTTCATCAAATCTACTCAAGCGCGCAGACGGACACAACTGTGGAGTTTCCGACTTCAATACCCTCAACAAAAACCAAACAAATATCTCACTCTGCTGTTATTATCCCATTCAAACTTGTAGAGTAAAGGATCGGACGGGGTCACATATTTTAGTATCTGGAGCAGCCGAACAGCAATGGAGGGGCACTGGAGTGTTATGGTGCTTGTATTTACCGCATGCCTGGGACCGCCCATGTGTTCAAGTGAGTAGAACCTTTATCAGTACTGTATAATATGAATGTCCAAGTTTTTTTTCCCACGGTCTTGAAGTTCGAAAGAAGATGCAATTCACCAGCTTTCGACATCGATTATTAAGCAATATATGGTCTATACAATTTTATATTGCATAAAGTTTATTCTAGACTTTACAAATCATTAATATGTAGTATTATGTCACTATTAAAATATTTCTCAATTATTTCAATATGTTCCTTTTTTAAAAGTAGGTACAATTCAACTGCACATTCCACGTAACAGCAACATAGTTTCCCTTGCTCGAGGATATAAATCAAAGGGAAAGCGCTTCCATTTGTTTTCTTAAACTGCATTCATTATTTATTGATATTATTGTTGTAATCTTATTACATTAGGTGTACTGTTATCGTTTTAATCATCCTCGCCATTATAATGTGCAATATCATCTTTATTATAATGATAATCACCACCGGCATCATTACTATGATTATTACCATTGTTGCCACTTGTTACACCTGTGAACTTTTGATCGACCACTTCATATAAATCCCTAAAACCTCTTTCAAAACTGCGGGGTTTAATATTCCATTTATCTGTATAACCTATGCTGGTAGAAACTTCCGCTGTATATGACAGATGACTAGGAGTAAAAAAAATAATCCGCCAATCATGACATACCAGTAAGACAGTAATCAAAATCTAGTTTGGCTGGTGGTTCCATCTAGTGAGAACAGCAGTTACGCTTTTTTTTAAGAGGGTTTCTTTACTACTCAAAAAATATTATTTTCAAAATTAACCAGACACGAAGTCCACAATGTCACCTTGAAAAGAAAGAAAGAGAGAGAAAGAAAGAAGTTATAAGTCAAGAAGCAACTGCATGTTTTTTGGTTAAGGGATGGTCCGGGCTGAAAATATTCATATCTAAGTAAAATTCATAGAGCAAAATGCTGAAAATTTCATCGAAATCGGATAACAAATAACGAAGTTATTGAATTTTAAATTTTATAAATATTTTGTGAAAACAGTTATATACACATTGCCATGAATATTCATTAAGTGGGCTGATGATGTCACATCCCCGCTTTCTTTTTGTTATTTTATTACATGAAATCATAAATGTTTCATTTTTCAAACATGTGTAAATGATGTGTCTCCGTTATGATGAAAAAAGTGGCGACAATAATGCACTTAATCAGTTGTAGTGCTTGGTAAAAAAAAAAAAAAACATAATTTCATATAATAAAATACAAAAGAACAAGTGGGGATACGACATCATCGGCCCACATAATAAATCTTCATGACGACGTGCCTAGAAGAACTGTTTCACCGGAATAATGCAAATATTTAAAATTCAATAACTTCGTCATTTGTTATCCGATTTTGATCAACTTTTTAGCATTTTGCTCTGAATTTACTATATTTATTGAGATAGAAATATTTCCAGCCTGGACCTTCCCTTTAAGTAATATCACAAAGAGTGTGAGTTTAAGTCAATTATGTGAAACATCTCCTGAACTATACATTTTTTTTTGCCCAACAAACGCGGGTCGGTATCGGTATTGTCCTTTTAAACCGATGTTAGGTAAAATATTGGGCAAATGTTAACTCAAGTCATTTTAGATTCATGAAATTAAGATATGATTAACACATGCTAACATACCAGCTTAAAATCATTATAGAATTGTAAATAAATAACAAAGGAATATGCATGAATCGTTATACTGACGTGGCGATCACCGGCTTCCTTGTATTTCATTCCAATACCCTTTTTACCTCAATGTTATTTTTTTGTTTCTAGGAAATCGCCAAAGTAATAGCGAAGTAGATTAGTCTCTTGTTATTAAACATTCGTTATCATCGTTGATTTTAAAGATAGTCGAGGAATGTTTTAATGTTTGATCATGTTGGCTTGTCAATATTTACCTCACTCCATGAACATGTAGTAGCATGTATTGGATAAGGATATAGATATTTAATTCATGTAAAACAATCACAATGTTATCAACTTGTCGCAGACGACAAATATAAATGAGGCAAGATATCAATAATCAATTAGATGGCGCTGTTTTCCAGAGGTGAGTTCTTGTTTTAGAGATAGGGGCAAACCCAAAGTGAATAACAAAACAGAACACAATTCAAACGCATATGCTGGAGACATTGTCAAATAATTTATCTGTGTGTGATGAGGGCCCTCTCTTTTGTTGCTTCAACTGGCGTACAGATTAGGGAAGGGGGAGGCTTGGGGTGCTCTCCCCCCCCCAAAAAAAAAAAATAAATAAAAAAATATGTAAAGATATTTCACAAAATTTGATTTTTGTATTAAGAATGTCGGAATTGTTGCACGCTCGCTCGCAACTTTTTTTTTATAGGTTTCACGCAATAGGCCATATCTAGCCCCTTCTAAATTTTTGTCTCATTACTCCACTGGTGGCACCACATTAACCACAAGACGGAACACAATGTCCTCATTTTTATATTTCTAATCGTGCTTGCGGCAAAGTTTTTGTGGGCTAGTAATGAACTCGAACTTTAGACGCACCATGTCAATATTGATGTCGCAAAAACTATTGAAAACGGTCGAACGGGGTGTAAAATGATATCATACGATCTTTTGAAATTTGACTTTTAGAAAAAAGAGATGGATCGTCTTGAAATATAAAGTGTGTGAATTGAGTCAGAAATGTCATTCAGTGGAGGTTTCCTTACCTAGATGAGCTCCATTGTATATGTTTAAAAGAAGTCAAGGGTCTTGAGAATCGTGTTAAAGTTAATGTGATATCATGCATTCCCTGCCAAGTACAAGTATTCATACTTCCCGATAGGTGTGCCAAACGGCATATAGAAAGAAAGTACATTATGAAATCATGATCAGAGATGTGGATTCAATCAGTCGCATGCAGGGTGAACACGAATTTCGGAATCCTTGAACAGAAAATGAACCATAAGCGATTTCCTCAGTAGGAAGATACGACTTACGCGTTAAAAGAACTTCCGAAACATTTAATAGTTTATAGTTCCAATTTCTCAGAGGGCATGGTGAAATTGTATTTGTACCACACCTCCCTGATTATTAACAATTTATCTTGAAATGAATTGAATTGAATTACGATTCATTATATCATCAGCTCCAAAGCAAGATGGGATGACCATCGTAAGCTCCTAAAAATCAATTTAAAGGTGGCAATTATGGGCTTGGTACTTGTATGTAGGCCTATACATAGTTGTGGTTAGCTGGTCAATATCAAGATCATTCATTAGCTAGGAATACTTGTTGTATTTCTTTATGATGTAAACAAACCAACAAACTCCCACATGGTCAGTATATTGTGTTGACCAGTGCGTAGGCATGGGCTGAATAGGGCGCGTTGGTACTTCAGATTTTGGCGCGGGTTGTTCATTCGGGTGGGGTTGTCTCTTGTCCTCCGTTTGTTTACATAGCCTCCGCTCAAGGACTTCGTTGTATTTTCTCCTGCCAGGTAAATATCGTACCAGGCACTCCTGCGATTCTGGATCTTTCTACTGAAGCATGTCAGCCAAACCCACTGCCGTCCTGTGGGATATTGAAAGAGTATAAACATAATTCGCCCCTATATCCCAATTTACCATGGTTACGACGATAGCAACGCAAGTACAACTGTCGTATCGACATGTTTTGGTAGCCCAAATTCCCCCCTCCCCATGCTAGCCCGATTTTCCCATTGGCAGACATGTGATCCCCAACCCAATAAATTAAAATACATTTTGTTCTTCATTTTCTTTATCTTGTTCGTAAATTATGATTATTGCAGATGAATTAAGCCCTTATTGAGGCATACACCCATCTGTTTTCCTACGACGTTTGAGAACACACACGAATGAGTCAACCAGTGGAATGCTGCTTTGTAAAGCATCGTTTTCAGGTTTTCAGACGAAATGATCATTTCGCATTTAGGATTATTTCATTCTTCTTATTAACATGCATTACCTTTAGGGTAAATTCCATCTACAAAACGCATTTTTGTGTGAACCTATGAACCACTTGTTAACGGTGAGAAAATTCATAATCATATTGTGTTCTTGTCTCCGTCTACTAGGCAAGTTTGTGGGAAGGGAGATTTTAGGCATCGTTCTACCATGGTCTTATAAATTCACCTTTACACAATCCGGATCATTATGCCTATAAATTACCGAAGATTGCAATCGATATTGTATATCCAAAATTGTATATTTTCGTTTTAAGTCCAACATCCACTGCAGTTTATAAAAGACGACAAGTGATAGTCACTGCCTTTCAAACATGATACAAGAGATACAACCAGTCTTGCAATTAACAGGGATTATGTTCGGGGTTGTTAAATAACTAAAACAGAAATAAAGATGAATTCCAAACGAAGATTAGTAAGAAAAAAAGTAAGAAAGATAAAAAAGAAATATGACATACAGAGAGACAAATTACGCCACCGTGAAAAATACATTTTAATTTATCATTTTATCTATTCATAATATAGATTGAAATATAGAAAAGGGTAATGTGGGGGTAAGAACGAGTAAATATTAGGATGCGTTGTTATCAAACCATGATGTTGACATAAAGATGATAATGATATTTAGGTTCCACCTTTATGTGACATATAGTTCAAAGATTTTCTAAAGGTCACTGCAAGGTGTAAGTCCAAATGTTTATCACATCCAAGCTGAAGAGTAATAAATAGAGCCTTCATAATCACTTGTATTTGACAGTAGCCTAAACAAAAGTCAAATGTGCCAAAGGCAGACAATAAAACAGATTTCCAAACTTTATCCCTGATGTACTATTCTAGTCACCTGGTCTATACAATGCCTTTTTGTTCTTAGAATTTGAATACTCTACCGGTAAAGCTTACGCAACATCTACATTTGAAAATGATAGTGCTTATCCTAATGAAAAATCACAAATGTCATTTGAGAAAAGTTGATCATGAGCTAACCGTGAACTGGCTTATTTTCTTCGATTTTGGCCCATCGTATGATAATTTCACGGCGCCATTTGGCAAGACTATTTCGTGATGATGGCCTGTATCGTTCGATTCACTTCCACGCCTAATACCGTGTGAGAAAATCTTCTGCGGAATGCATTTCCATTCGGTATATGTCGGGGAGTTGGTGTTTGGGTGTTACACCTTTCTTTGTAGTAAGTTACATTACATTTTACAGTAGATGACACGAATTGTCATATCGTCATTTCATTCTTAGATGACAGTAACAATGACACATGGTTCACATTTAATTAATTCAAATGATACTAGAGTATAGCGTTAATTACCTAGCCCTTCCCCTAAAAAATAAATAAATATAAAAAATAACATAAAAAAATGAAATAAAATAAAATAAATGAATAAATAAATTATAAATACCAAATTAAAAAAATCCGAATAAGTAATAAGCAAAATAGAGTAACAATTTATCAGATATCTTTAAATTTTAATTGATAAGACAATTGCTGGCCTCGTAAGATATTTGGAAGTGATTACACGGACCAACGCTGGCATCAGTTAATTGTTCCAATGTCTTTAAATATATACACTATATATATATGCAGTTAAAAAGGTAAATATTTTTTTTGTATGAACGTGGTATTCGCTCCAAAGACTTCACGCGCCAATGAGCTAGTCCCGTTACAAACATCGCCGTCAATGGCCCGAAATTAGTATTCAATAGTCTGAAAGAAACTTTGGTATGCGGTCACGCTAAAAGCGCCACAAAAGATTTTAAGGGGCATTTGTAGGGGTGGGCCTAATCTGGAAATGGGTTATTGAGGGGTGTGTGGTATTGACGTTGGTTATAGTAGCCTGTACTTCCGATATTTGCATAATTCCCAAACATAAACACTAGGTTGTATCGACAGAGCCTACAGTGTAGTTACATGTATATTACGAAGAAAATACGCAATGCACGCTCCCGTGTAGTGTTTACTGTTCTTAGGCCACGTTCCAATAAAACAAAAATCATTTGCGACGACTTCTTGATTTGTTAAGGTTTTTGTGGGGGGGGGGGCATATCACAATCTCTCAAAGCCCAAAGCTGTTTGTACCAAATTTGAAATTCGAGGGTGGGGCCCATCTCATCAAGACCCACTGCCAATGCAGAAAATACACAATAGGCCTACACTACATCAACCAACTCCCTCGCGGCGCCCACATGAATTCTATTTGGTTCTAGGTGTGACTTTGACATCGATCCACATTTTATTATCAATCTGGGTATAAGATTGTAATCATTTAATACCAGAACAGACATCATTATTCACGTCTTTTATACGAAATATCAGCTCTTGTGATGTCTAGGCGTATTTTTTCTTCTTTTTTATGAATTCAGGGATACCATTTGCAGCATGATGTAAACAAACCACCATTTGCTGATATTGCACCAAAATTTAGGCATCAGAGGAACTTGACCGTAGACCGGAAGGAAATTACATAGTACAGGCGGAAATAAAAGTGCTGTTTAACTGATTTGGTAAAAGTAGGCTTGCAAATCAAAACTTCCGGAATCCGAAAAAATAACATCAAACAGCATAAAACAGAAGCAATATTACTCCATCTGAGTTTCTGTATGCAATAGGCAATTTATGTTACTACATGTACATACAATTCAATTGTTTTATAGATCCAATATTGCTAAAAAACGTATTTATCATGTACAAAGTCAATACAACATCTGTTTCATCTAAAATTCATAAAAATGATTTATTATGCTCACGTTTATTGACAACAGCCGTTTAATATTATGCTAATAATGACTGAAATAATGTCCCCGGTTAATTTTTTCAAAACAAATATATATAAATAAAATAAATTACATAAGAAATTGATTTTATTGATATTGGTACCATAATTGTTTTCTTTTACAGTTGTTAGGAATGGCATCAAGAATATTTTCACCACAAATTAGCTTTCTAGGAGCTTTATTCAGTGAATTAGAGATAAATAAATATGATTTCATCAATAAATTAGCATAATTGATTCACATGAAAATATATATTGTGCAATTTAACTGTGCAACGACGTAGATAATGTCATTTTCTACCTTCGTGCACATTTCTATCACGATCGCGCGAGCTTGGGGAGGGGGGGGGGGCAGAAGCGGATCTAGAGGGGGGGTTGGGGGGTTGCAACCCCCCCAAAAAAAAAAAAAAAAAAATCCGGGGACCATTTTTTTTAATCTTATCTTTTTTTTTAAACTTGTAATTTTATTTTATTCTATTTCTATGTATTTATTTTTCAAAGATTTTCCCTACTGTGGGAGGGGGGACACCCCCCTCCCACACCCTCCCCCCTCGCTCGCTCCGCTCGCTTTGACTCGGTCGCTACGCTCCCTCGCATACCACCCCAACCCCCCCTTTATAAAAAGCTGGATCCGCCCCTGGGGGGGGGGGGGGCGGCTAAAAGGCCACCATGACTTAAAGCTCGAAAATAGCCCAGGTAAGCTAGGGTTAAGCGAATTTTGTATTTCATTACCTTTTGGTGTTAGTTTCCTTGAAATTAAGGGACGTGGTTGGGGTATCATTGGAGAAACAAAAGCTTTTACAAAACAAAAAAGGGCAACGTAATAAAAGCAAAACATAACAGTATGGAAATAATGAATTAACTTCCACACTTAATCGACTTTGATATTTGTATTGTTTATTAATCTCTCCAGATGTGGTATACGCATGTTTACATTTTCGTCGTATGGAAGATTGAAGATTCTTTTTGTAACCAACCAATTAAGTGGAAATCTCCTATGCAATCAGTAAACTTCAACATTTTCACAATTAAACCAATATTATGACACCACAATCCAAAAACCATACACCAAAGCACTTAAGTTGGACGTCAATACGAGAAGCTTTCCTTGTTGGCCAAAAAACTCTGGAGGTGAAGATGGACAGGAATGAAGTTGGTTTTGAGGGGTTTTGTGTTTGATAATCAAAGCCTGACAGTATATGGAAGGCCATAATCACCATAAACCAGATTTAAAAATACATAGTTTGCTTAGTCAATATCTGAGAGTTTTGATTGATACTGTGTGTTGTATATTGATATATTGAACAGTTGAAGGCGTACGCAGAGGACAGATAAAACAAAACTTATATAAGAGTAAATATATATATATATATATGTATGATAAAATTCACGTATATCACTAATACCAGAATTCTCTTAGCGTGCTTTGATTATACAACGTTAAAAAAAGAAAAAAAAGAATAAGATCAGAAAGACAGGAAAATAGAATAGAAGACACAGAGAGAAAGGAAGAAAGAAGTGGGGGTATTTAATATGAAGAAATGCGAAATAACTAATAGTAATTTGTTTAGAAAAAAAAAACATAAAGCAGTCAAAATATAATTGACTTTATATTACCACCTTTCCAGCCAGGGTTAAATCTAGTCCACTTCAAATTGTTGCCGTATAAATCTATGACGACGCAAGTAGACCGCCGAATTAAATATTAGTGTGGGTGCCTTTCAAATTGTAAAATTCATGGAAACCCGTCAATACATAGGATTAAAGACGGTTCAAGTGTATACTGTTATGTAACAAGCCAGAATAATCACTCTTCACAATTCCTTAAAAAGCATACAGTTTCGGTCGGTTGTTCGAAGAGGGTCGACTGATGGCGTACTAATACAATCATGAAATTAAAATGGTATAATGGTAATAATAGTAAAAAAAAATACTTCTCCAATGACAACGACGATGATAGTGCTACTACATTGTTATGATAGTGATAATGACATGATAATGGCAATAATTGCAGTAATAGTCATAATGATGATGTATATAATACTCATGAATGTAATGACAATAAAGTTCTTGACGATAATATATGGTGTGCTAATGGGATAAGATTCCGTATCCTGTCGGTATATTGGAAAGATAATTGAATAAAGAAGGTAGCCTTCTACTTAATTAAGTACCCTGAAACTCCATATTCATTTTTAGAATGTATTTTCTTTCTTCTTCCTGTACGCATCAGCAGTGCCAGTAAAACCCAGCTCCACACTCTTGTTTTAAACTTCATTCGCAATCTTCACACAACCTTCTCGTCAACCTGTCTAACCATGTACCCTAAGGGTCCATGGTCTCTTTCAACTCTTCAGTCAGTTTTACTGCTATCAGCGATCTCCAACCACAAGAGAGATAGAGAGAGAGAGGGAGGGGGGGGGGGGGGAGAGAGGGGGGGGGGGGTGCATCATAATTAAACTTCATACACATTTGTGTCTAACACTAATTTTTTTCCAGTGTGGGCTGCATAAGAATAAAAATTGCTGAACAATAAAGCGTGGTGAAATCCCAAAACTGTAATGTTGAAAATATTATCCATGCACATAAAAATTTACTGTCTTTCCGAGTAGCGGGAAATTATCGTTCATTTTTGTTCGGAACTATAGGTTAATTGTTTAATATGTTAGTCAAGATAATGAAGAAACTTTAAATTTTTGTTTGTTTTTGGACAAAGGTCCTTATGAAATAAAAGCCAATCGGATATATGAAAACGTCCGAAAAGGAAGCATTAATAGTTCATAAATTTTCTAAACAATTGTCTTAAACAGGGTATTCCTCATTTTCCTAACCTGAGGGAATTCCAAACGATTCATAACGTGGACCCTGTCATATGTATGCCCAAAATAGCTCCATTTTATATCTTTACCTATGCACGTGGTTTTCGATTGTTTATAGTCGAGAAGTCTGCAGAAAGTTGCTTTCACTTATGTCGGGGAATTCCTGAAAACCTAATACTTATTGCTACTTGCCTCGGTAAACTTTTACAGCAGTACGGTCCAATCTATGTGCACCCCCAAGAAAAATTAAATAACACAGAAGAAGATTGGGATATTTTTAAAGGCATACAAACCAGTAGCCTTGATAGCCCGACCTCATGTCCTCAAGATATGGCCAGGTTCATTACCCAAAATGCATCATTCTGATCAGTGTAGTCTTGTGATATAGACCCGCTTGAAGGATAGCACCGTCATTAACAACTAAATACATTAAAATCACACTAATTGTGTTTCCACTATCAAAAGGGTTCCTTTCCTCTCAATTTTCTCTACTTAAACAACTATGGAATAATTTTCCTCTATCTAAATAATTGTTATCTCAAAATATTTTTTCATAATACACAGCTAATGAGAGACAACACACGTTTTTTTTAATTGAATCATAATCATAAATCATTATCAAGGTAAAACCGCAATATTTACAAATTATTATTACAGATCAGAGTTATTGCGTCATAAACAAACTTAAAATCAATTACCATTTGGTATACACTTGATTTGGTACCCACTTAGTCTAATCCACACATGTATAAATTTCCATTTCGTTTTTTGAATTATTTTTCATTTTTTGTGTAATAAAATTGGATTTACAGAAAGTTCATAATGATCACATGACAATTATAGACTAAGTTGTGCTAAAAAATGATACTAGACTAAATGGTTTGAGACGGATTGGGATTAGATCATGCGGGATGAAAATGAGATCAACCGAAATATATACGAAAATGTTTAGACCAGGTGGCAATTGACCGATTTAACCACTCCTTGGCCCATTTAGTATTGTTCCCGGTTTCCTTAGGACTTTCAAAAAAATCTTTACTGGAAAGCGCTATTCAGGAAATCAAAACATCCGATTCCTCTGTCATTTGTAAACTTAAAAGTGTGTGAAGATTCCTCTGATCAGTTTGACAAGTTTGTCAAATAGGAATAGGGTTCATGTAATTACAAACATGACCAACTCGATGCATCACTTGGAGTATATATTATATCAGCGAAATTTCAAGAAATCATGCAATCCTTTTTCATTCACTTTGTTTTACTTGCCTTTCTTTTCTTGATTTCTCGTGAGTATACTCCGCCGCTTTAGGTATGTGTCTGTCTGTTTATATCTTTCTCTTTCTCTTTCTCTTTATGAGTGTATGTGCGCGGGAAAGGTCTGCCACACCCGTCCCTCTCTTATAGTAAAGCATAAAGCGATTGGAAATCTTTGAAAATTGTATTTTCGTGACAGGGTGACAGTGTGAGCATGATCACGCCGAAAACAACATTGCTTGTTTGAGTTTTCCTACTGAAATAAATTATAGTATCTTACCCTGTTTTTCCTGTTTGTCTCTTTCTTTGTGAGTGTATGTGTGTTGGTGAGGGTGTGCGTGAGCGCGTGCGCGTGTGCTTGATTGATAATGAAGTCAAATCAATCGGTCTTCTCGATGGATAATAAAAACGAACTATTCGGATAATTGGCAAATATACAGCCGAAAATGTTTATGTTTTGAATCTGCAGCACAAGTCAAATCATTAAAAAGAAACAGTAACACAATATCACGAGTTATGATAAAATTAGTAAACAACAAATTTCCCTTAAATTTTAAGGGCAGTTTGGAAGAACGTCCATCCAGAAATGTGATAATATACGGAAGTCATGCGCTTTATGTATGATTGTATTGTATCCTATGTCATTGAAAATGCAACGAAAAATATTTGTTGATGTACTTTCCTTTCCAACCTATGTATATTAATGACAAAACATAAATAATTATTATGTGATCATGTGCTTGGCATTAGTTGCATATATTTGAAACAGGATTCTTGGAATTGACTGAAATATTTTACTTTAGAAAATACAATATGTATATGATAATATAATATGAACGATGCCGAGTAAATATTTTTTTTTCTTACAATAACACGTAAAACTGAAGATGTACAAAATGCGTACCGGCTTGTTTCTCAAAGTAAAAATATATAACCTAAAACATAAATATTGCATTCATAACCATAATAAAGAAATAAGGCCCAACATTGCTATAACTTCCAGTGAATCTATGACAAAGAAAATGGAACGTTCAGCCAAGTTATATGTCACCTATATTCTACATCCCTTCACCTTAGAAGACTGTAGAATGGTTGGCCAGTTATAAGTAAGAAACATACAGGTCTATCCAACATACTTTTATATAAGCCACTGCCGAAAAGTGTGACGACACATACTGGACGAACTTTTAGTAGGCGAGAGACTTCTCATAATCTTTGAACATACGTGTATATACACACACATATACATAATTATATATACGTGTATATTGTTCAGAACTTTGTATCAAGCATAAATGAGAAAACTGTAGGTCTAGTGATAAGTTTAAAGGACAGTTGATATGAAGCCTATTTTTATACACGTATCAAAGTTCTATGTCCGACATTCATAAGATAAGCGCGTGAGAGATTAAAAGATATGCACTTGTTTTTGGTGACTTTTTAACCAAAGAATATTATTGCTAACCGTAACTAAATTACCTTTCTGCCCAATAATATAAAGAAAGTTTCGCCTTCACGACGCACGGCGGATAAAAAAGTAAATGTACTGAAAAGGCCTGTTAAATGACAATGAACAACTGGGAGGTCTTTGTCGAAAATTGTTGAAACAGAATAGCGCTTTCACTCTAAGTTTCGGAGCTGACGAAAAATTACAAAATAATATGTTGTTTGTTTAGAGTCCGACCCCCTATATGTTGGACCTTCTGGAACTTTTTGTCTCTGATTTCTGGTTCTTTTGACAGTCTGTGATGTTCTCAAAGGACCTTGATTTGCTGAGTTTATAAAGTGAAGTAAGACTTGAGAAAAAAATGGGCTCGGACGTACAAAAAGGTTGATCATTTTACGGATCGCCCAACTGCTCTATTGATTGACAGATTTTCAGCAAATATTCATTGGGTGTATTTTGTCATGACGATCATTTGACAGCATTTTTTCTATGTTCTTGAATCCGTCGAGCTTGGTGGGAGCAAAACCCCCTTACTGTCATTTTAAGACGAGATACTCAGAACTTCGGGTCTATGCGTATATGTGTTGCATAAACGGAAATACCATTGGTTCTACACGGACTGGCTTTTCCGTCGGTACCCACAATCGATATTTATGCATATGTATATATCATTTTTGTTTATTCCATCTTAGGATGATGTTTAATATACCACGTTAATGTTTAACCTTGCATTTTATTACCACTTTCCCTTTTGAAATATCTAGATGCAGTTACTGTGACAACGATAGAGCGAAAATCAACCGTAGAGGGCGCCACCGTGCAGCTTTCTTGCACGTATCTTCCTCACACTACCCCCGAAGACTTCGGATACCTTGCATGGTCGAAGGATGGCACAACATTTCTAACCTACGCATGTGAACAGTCGTGTGGGATGCAGGAATCGACATCGACCCCAATGGGCAAGTACGACCTCAACGTTGACACGAGTTCGAGTGGGAATCTGACGATTTTCGACGTTGGTCTGGATGACGAGGCCACGTACATGTGTTCAGTGCTTACCAGTGACCTGGTCGTGTATTCAAGCACAACTCAACTATCTGTTGATGGTAAGTGACCAAATAATGCGGTTACCAATGTATTGCAGATACTTCGCAGTCTTTGTTTCTGTTATGGTAACTCCCGTAGGAACTCGGCAGGTCTGGAGAGCCTTTTCCTGGTAAACATCAAGCTGATATATAAACAATTACAATTGAAGCATTTTAGGAACTGTTATTGTTATTATTTCAAATACATACCCACCAATTTTCTCTACAAAAATTATATTTGGATAAATTTGTTATTAAATGGACTTTTAAAAATGATACAAAAGTTTGTATGACTTCTGGTAGGGCAATAACTAGGCTAGACCGGTTTGAAATGTTTACGCTTTACCGAATTCCCACACTTCTAGATATTTAACTCGGAAGCAGTGTGCAGAATTTCAACAAAATCCTTATCTCGCCTCCCTAAAGTCAATATTTTTGTTGAGCTCTTATGTTTTCCCTTAGCGGTCTGACCTCGAAGATGTGAATAATTTGTCAGAGGATAAGAATGTCAAACAACACGGTTGTTATTTAATGTGTATTAAAGGTTCGCATGAAAAACGACAGGAATTGGAATTTGATCTGTATACAATTGTCCTCCAAGAGAAAGAGAGAGAAAAAAAAATTATCCTACATTTAAATATTTTCAATCAAACAACTTTCAATTAATATTTAAAAGAAGAGCATGCCAAATACTCCAATTGCAGCTAATATAAACTAAAGCTAATTTAAACTCATTATTGAAATAGGAGCAATCATACTAAAAACGAAGTCTTTGGGACACACATTAACGAATATATGCACTTTTGAAACGGCAGATATTTTCTAGTTAAATTACATTTATACACTTAATAATAACAACCATTAAATCAAAAGACGATCAGTCACTGGTATAAAAGCCTACAGTCATAGTTCAATTTCAACCCTGAAAATCTGAAGTGTTTTACTAATTCAATGGGATATTCTATCCTTAAAAGTACAAATTGAAGTGGGTCATTTCTTTCCGAAGTTAATATTCGATTTGATGATAAGCTGTATGGACAGAGATCAATATTGTATCAATCAAATATCATGACTAATGATATTAGGAAACCAAAGGTCATGTGTATCTCCGTTGCCGGGCTATTTATATATCTTTGTTTATTCATTGCTGGTTACACTGTTTGCCTCTTGGTCGACAGTTTTTTTTGGTTTTTTTTCAAGTTCAAATTAAAATATCATGAACAATAATATAGAATGTGAATTTCATTGCTTTACTGATATTAAATACCTTTTTAAGAGACACCACAAGGAAAAGAAAAGCAATATAACCAACAACCGTAAATATCACGCGAAACCATGATTATTAAGATACTTTGAAAAAAAAAACATACGTTTTGAACCACCCCTCCCCCCAAAAAACACCAAAAGTCACTGTTTGATCAAAAACAGTACTACGGGGTACACGCTTTAAAATATGATTATATTGGGTTCTTTATCTTTTTTCTTTCTTTCATAGAAAGATTTTGTTCAAAATCAAACACGAAAGCAATGCAATTTACAGAAAAATCATGAAGCGAACATATTTACAACAACCGTACATGCGTACTACTATCTAATGATAAAACAAAATTATGATGTTTTTGAGTGAGAACCCTTTCAATTTCACAATAGCGTTTCAATACGTTCTTAAAAGAGCTACAACACATCCGATCACCCTTACAACGTGTCGAAAAAATAAAATATTTAGCGTAAAGAATATAACGGTTAACAGTAGAGTATTGAGCGATAGGGCAACCAAACAAAACAAAAATCGTATTCAAATACTCGTCATTGTTCAAAAAGAGGTTTGGAAGTTTTGAATAAATTGTTGAGTTACAGGGCAGTCCCAAAACAGATGTGAAATACTTTCAACAGAGGAAGAACAACATGTACATGAATGAGATTCAGACAAGCCAATATCGTAAAGATGTTTGTTTACCAAAATTATCCGATCGAGAAGTTTATATTGAAAGTAGCGGAGTTTTGTTGAAAGACATCGTTTAAAGGGAATCATATACAATCTATTCCAATTATTAACCGGTTCATTTAAAATGGATGCCCATTTCGGTTGCGAAGTCGGGGACGTTAAGATTTTATCAACATGAATTATATGGATAAACTTGCATACCTTAAAAACATTATTTATATTATATAACAAATATTCTTGAGTTCTACTCTCAACAAGATGTTGACGAAAATTTTTCCATTCATTGGGTACGACTCCAAGCAATTAAAATTTCTCGAATTAATTGATTATTTATTTGTAATATTTTGGGATCATCGTGTTTTAAATTACATGTCCAAAACAATTCTCATCTTAATCTTTGGGGTCTTAATCTTTGCAGCATGTCCTGGGATGGAAAAAAGTAACAGGTATATTTATATATGTGTATAAAATGTACTTTCAAACCCCAATAGTCAATTAACTGCATAATCTAATGAGATTTTTGTTCCAATGTATGACGACAACGCGAACTTGCTGTTGATTGTATTTCTGTCATGTTAGTTTGCCATCCCTAAAGTATACATCTGCTATCCTTTTTTGACTTTCCTATAGTTCTTATTCAGGATACTGTAGTCTCAGACTACAGGACCGCATACACCAATAATTCGGTCGTGCAAATCCAAGTTGAACAATCCTATCAGTTTCGCTGCTCCCTCGTTCTTCCAACAAAACCTCGCGTTGAGATTGTCTGGGAGGGACAGCAAATAGATTTCACAATGGATGATCAGGTCGATGAACCGAGCAGTGACGACAGTGGCCTAGTGACGTCACATCGTGTGGTCCACGTGACGGGAGGCATGCAGGATTCTGGGAAGGCTTTAAGCTGCTTAGCAACGCATCCCACGACGGGTCAGACGGTGGTTTCTAGGGTTGTTTTGGATGTCCAAGGTAAGACAAATTTCGAGAAAATAACTAGATTAGTAATGAGCTTAGTAAAATTGATGCACTAATTTCTTATACTCTAGTAATACATATTATTATTTCCTACTAAGGAATAGCCCATTTCACCCTCTCATCTCGTCATTGTTACTAGATCCTAGTTAAACTACTCAGTTACTGTATATATACTTATATATTTAAGAAGTACCATCTGGCTCATTTTTTTAACCAAGGAGCCGCAATCCAAATCTGGACTTAAAATATGGTGACACTGAAAATGAAAAATAATAATGAACTTCGCAGCATGATCTCCTCGCGTGACAAACTATCGCGATAAATATCAGTAGAACGGGCCTTAAGTTCTTTTAAAATTAAAAGAAAATATTTACTTTTACTTTTTTCTTGGTACCACAGCATGCCCGTTGTCTGTCATGGTCCACGAATGCCCGACATCGGTAATTTCCGGGAACTCGGCAACTCTTCGATGCCGTTCGGCAGCTACTTCGCCTCCACCCGTGCTCTACTGGCTCTACGACGGCGTCCGTGTTCAAAATTCCACATCGACCATTGCCGAAGACGGTGCGAACGTTTTATCGCATACCAAATTATTCGACAGATTAGACTTCAACAGGGAGTTCAAATGTTGTATCGAGTCCACTGCAATGTGCAACCAGCTATGTTCCGATTCATGCAGACCAGATATTCTATGTAAGGATGGAGGGCAATTCAATAATATCCAGTTGTGTATAACTGTTTTTGGTTAGAATATAATAGAAATACACTGGTAATGATATCAACAACAATGATATTGACAAAGGTTATTGATTTCTAATGATAACATTTTTACTAAAATGTGATATGGGGTTCCAGGAAAAATAATGGATCTACATGAACATTGTGCTTCGGTTTCACCTTAACATGTGGTGATTCGCCGTAAGGTTTGTCTTATCTTTCCTAATTAAGTTGTTCTGGAACAAACCCGTGCGTTTTGTTACCCTATAGTACGACATGAATTCGTGATATCAATTATAGTATTAATGATTCTGATGATGATGTAGTCTGATAAATCGCTAAAATTTACCCAAGCATGACGCAACAGAAGAGCAGTCAGCTACAGTTCATGCATTTTAATACCAAAGAACCAATATTTTACCTCTATATGCAGATCCTGTTTCGAATGTGGTGGTCCACTCCAGCGTACCCATTGACAGCGTGATAGAAGGAACCCGGGATTTTGAAGTCAATTGCACTGCGAGCGGCAACCCAATGGGGTCGTCCTTCATCGGCTGGACGCGTATAGACGAAGATGGTAACGTCGCTGGACCACAGAGGGAATCGCCGATGAAGTTTACCGCGGTTAGTCGGTCGGATGCCGGAAGGTACCGCTGTACGGTCGACAACGGTGTGGGTTCAAGCCGCTTTGAAACCGTGAAGATCATAGTCTACCGTAAGTCTTTGGTAGTGGGTTAGACACTGGCGTAAATCCGTGTTGATTGGTGGGGGGGATGACTGAAATATTTTGGCATTTTTTTGCAATCATGTTTTTAGATATGCAAGGAATTGTCATTGATATGTCCACAGTGGCGTACCGTGGGTCACGGCATTGGGGAGGGGGGCACCAGTAAAATTTTTGAATCACTAAGTGAGTGCGCGAAGCGCGCTAAGTTGCCAGTTATACTGACCTAATAGAGACATTTTAAGGACAATGTCATTAAACGGATATGTATCTCACTGATCAAATAATGCGAGCGCGAAGCGCGAGCTGAAATATTTTATATTCACACCTAAAAAGGGACAATATAATCAAATTTGTGTAATCATGATAGGTACCTGTCTCGCTAAACAATGCGCGCGCGAAGCGCGAGCTGAAAACTTAGATAATTCAGACCTGAAGTGGGGCATTCTAAGGTTTCTTTGTAGGAATTAACTAGGACCATACGTATTTCATTAAACAAATGATGCGAGCGCGAAGCGCGAGCTGAAAATTTTTGATATTCAGATCAGAAGGGACATTTTAAGGACTGATTTTAGGAATTCATGAAGAGCAGACATATCTCACCAATCCACTAGACTAGTGCGCACGTAATCACGGACAGGAAATGTTTCATATATAAGAAGACCTTAACATGGGGCAATCACTTTTGAGTCATGAAAAAGAAGCATATGTCACTACATAAAACAATGATAACTCAAGTGCTAGGAAATATATTTGGTTTATATTGACTTGAAAACGGGATGTTTTAGTACAACAGGATTATATATCTCGTTAAACAGACAATGCTAGCACCGGGAACAATAAAAAAAAAGACGTAGGCCCTGGGCAAATTATGTTTCATAAAGTTGTAATGTAACATAACATAATTATAATATAATATAACATTATAATGAATATTTTCTTCTTTCCCACTACGTTTCTCTTCCTTTCTCCCTTTTTTCTCCTTTCCCCCTTTCCCCGTTTTTTTTTTGTCAGCCGATGGGGGGGGGGGGGGATGTGCCCCCCATGCCCCCCGTATTTACGCCACTGTATGTCCATATGGCAAAACCCCTCCAATATTATTATCCTTTTTTTTACCCCATGATGGTTTAATGGTTTTATTATAGATTACATTAAAAAAAAATTGACATTCCATCTTAATCCCTTCCCAAAGACCCCAACATTGATGAATTGGAAGAAACAGGGGTTTCTCTTCAATGTTATAATAAGGACATAAGTATTTCGTTTGGAAATGGTGAAATGGCTCTTTATTTGCATTTTATGATTCAATAATATTGTTTTATTTGTTAAGCGGTATTTTAGGAAGAATTTTCACCAATAAAACAATTATCTCTTGTGATTTTTTTTTTCATTTCTTTCGTAAAAAGTGGGGGGGGGATGTTTGTACAGGCCATCCCCCCCTCCTCGAAAAGTGGGGGGATATATCCCCCCATCCCCCCCGGGATTTACGCCAGTGGGGTTAGAATCATCGAGTCTAATTTCGATTCCATAGGAGGTCATATGGAGAAAAAGAAATGGAATCTTTTTTCATTTGGGCAGTTAAAGTAAATATGGCCAAAATACATCAGAGAACATCATAAAAAAAATCTAAGTGTCTTTTTTTCTTCATTAATTTTCACCTTATTTGTGAGCGGGGCCTTTTGTCTGGTGGACTTGGGTCGTTTTTAGGACCATATACATGGTAGACTTCTGTACTACTGAATGTATACAATTGATACACAAGAGATTTGCTTTATATATCAGACAAATATAGTGCCACTTTTCTTTGTGTATTTTAGGTTTTTTTTTCATAGCTGATGTTATTTGGGATGAGCGAGCGGGTGTGGGTGTGTGGATGTTAAATGTGAGGACATGTGTATGTGTTGCAAATACTTAAAAAAAAAATAGAGTTTGCAAAAAGACGTATCATTCATGTTTTACAGTTCCATCTTCCTCCATCCATGACACCAAGAAGTCTTAAGCACACAAACAACAGTTCAAGAATGGGTAGGGGTGGGTATGGTCTTTCCCTTTTATTTTTTTAATCAAATAGAAAAATAAGAAATACAGAGGATCCCCACTAAAGTTCAGTTTGAGGGTGTAAATGGAGTGAGAACTTTTCCTTAGCAAGGACCTTTATCTCATGCTTGCCAGAGATTTTATGGTAAAATGTTGCTTGCCAGTGATGGGGGGGGGGGGGGGGGGACAAGAAGTACATGTATAGACATCTGCAAGTTAACTTCAACTTATTACTTTTTAAACATTTTAGACCAGGTCCAAAACAAAAACAAGATTCCACTTTACATCTGATCAATATTGAACATACCTATCTCCTCACCCCCCCCCCCCCAAAAAAAAACACAATAATAATAATCTAAAATTGAATAAAGTTAAATATTCAGACGAATAATGTTAATCCGTCACAACGATTGAACAACATCTCTGTCAAATAAAATATAAAAACACCACTAATATAATGCAGTTAGTGAATGTACAGAGTTGAATGTAATGAGAGAGGGCGCTGTGATATGAAGGTAAGAAAAGCCCAAGTCCTGGGCTTGGGCTTTTCTTACATTCATACCCGTTGTTTATCCCCCTTTATTTAAGTTACTTCTAAGATGATTTCAGATTTATCATTTATACACAAGGTGAGTCATTGTATAAGGAACAATTTCCCATATTTAATTCAATTTCGCCAAAAATTGGACTTGGGCCGTTTTTATATTCAGATACTCTTGCAACTGTACTTAGCCATCTATGACATCGAATTCCCATCGGACGAATAAATAATATCGTTTCAGAAGTTTTAGACAACATTTAAATCCTAATTAATTGTCATAGAATACCATACGCCATAGACTTTCAACTGTTGATCATACCCCCCTTGTCATTATATAGATCCTCCAAACATCACCAACGAAGAATACCGTGCCCATCGCAACGAAGGCGAATCAGTATCACTGACCTGCAACGCAACGGCGAACCCTAGGCCAAAGATCACATGGTACACTCCCGATAACCGAACGATCAGTGGCCCGCCCTCTGCAGTAGAAACTACAACAGAGCAAAGTGACTACTCTATCAACATCAGCAGTAGGCTGGATATAGTCAATATAGTTCCGGCCGTCCATTACGGGATATATTGGTGCGTAGCGGAAAATGACTACGGAAGGGCTGAGATAAGTGTGACTCTCGGCGGAAAGTGTAAGTATAATAATCACAAAAGGGACTCTATTCATCTAGGAAAGGTTTTCACTTGATTTTGAGATAATCCTGCTAATTAAGAAATGAGGCACTCATGATGGGCTCCTTATAATCAATATATCAAATATTGTAACCTATCCTGTCTACTTACCAGTGCATATTATTTAAGAAAAAACGTGGCATTGTAAAGACTCTTCTGCTGCTTCTGAATATTAAAACGAAATATCACTTATCGGAGGCATACTGTTGTATGTCCACTACAAAATAAACCCAAGATAACAAGTATGACCACATAAAACCTGTCTGATATTAGAATACCATTGCCCTTCTGATAACTTATTTTCCTCGAACCTACAGCCAAACCCGCCCCACCAACGGCAGTTAGTTTCATCCAAAAGACAACCACCCAGACATCCCTGGACGTCATCTGGCGGCCGGGGCACGATGGAGGCGCTGATGAGACATTTACCGTGAGGTCATGTCTAGTGGGAGCCAATGAGAAGTGTACTGTTCATCGCGGTATAACAGATACGCATTTCAACATCACCGCGTTGCTGCCGTACTCGCTATACGACGTCACAGTAACCGGAGTCAATGTTTTCGGGGAGAGCGAAGCGTCACAACCTGCTCGAAATTCCACAGCTCGTAAGTTTCCTATTTTTTTTTACTCACAAGTATAGAGACTGATCTCGGCCTTTGCGCAACCCTCCCTAAAGATGAAGACTTTGTAAAAGCGCCGTGATGTAGCGGTTCTGACTCTCGTCTTGTAGTCAGAGTGTCTTGAGTTCGAATCCCACCATGGCCTAGCGTCCTTTCGCAAGGCGTCAATCAACACTTTGCCACTCTCACCCAGGTGCTAATTTGTTACCGATATAAAATAACTGTCATTGTGGTCGGTTTGGCAAGTGTGCGCCTAACAGGCTACTAAAAGATATAAATCGAGTGACCGCGTAATAATAATTCTTAAGCGATTGAGAAGTCGCAGATTGATAAAGCGCTATATAAAAGCCAATTATTAATATTATTATTAAAATTATGAAATTTACAGGAGTATCACCAATTATTTTGAAACCTTTATTGTTTATGTTTTTCACAAACGCATCAGAATATAACTGTATGCAAAATCCAGAGTTGCACTTAATGTGAACTCGACTCTTATATCTGTGAAATGCTCAATCATTTTCTATCATGTGTTTAAGTGTTGTATTTACATACAAGAACTCATGATAATTGTTGATTATTTACCAGCTCGATCAATATTCAGAGGTATTTCACGTTTTAGATTAATTGTGGTATAATATTTTTTTTTCTCTCTATTCATTTCCGGTTAGCTTTGTCACCTGATCAACTAGGTAAGTTTACAATCGTGTTATCTCATTTCTTTCCATTTAATCACATTATGCTCCTCAATCTCAGGATATCACATTATTTTAATTTAGTTAAGTCTTATGCCTTTTTATCAAATTGATTTAAACAAACTGCGTTTTGACAAATTGTTAATTTTAAAGCTATTATGTAATCTTCCTTTTTCGAAAGGGTTAAAAAACGGATACAAAGACATAGATAAAACACTGGTTAAACAGGGCTACAAAACGGTAATCAACGTATTGATTCCTTCATGGCCGTTATTGACTATGCCTGCTTTTGTTTTTCTTTTTTAAGAACTTTCTACTGCATTGTCATAAAAGTTAATGATGACGGTTGATAGACGATGCGATGGATATGACGATTATGATAACAATGATGATGTTGAATGACGGTGTGTATAGTATGTAGATATCTCATGGACAGATTACGTTTATTATACCTTAGTAAATAACTTCAACCCTCTTTGTATCCGAATCCAGGTGTAGTCGCTACGTTTGACATCACATCTGGGTATATTACTGTTAAGCGCAAATCAAACAACACAAGTCCGATTCCTAATGACCTCTGCTTTGACTTGGAGGTTAAGGTGATCGTTACTCGACGCGAAGAGGCGTGTCTGAAGCTCAACAATCCAGTCAAAGTGGATACTGTAGTCTCACAGTCACAAATCTGGTTGCTTAGTTGTGGGCGGGGCGTGTGCAGCGAGGGGGATCACGTGATGTTCCCAGCTCCGCGTAAGTTGTTTTATTTGATATGCAAGGGAAATACGAGGATATGACAAATTATCAGTTTATTAAAAAAATTAAGCAGCTAACGCAAAAAAAAAAATTATTTACTTTTACAAATTTCAGCATTTCACTTGTTGCCGTATGTTGATAATCTACAACTACCTGACTATACCATGGCCCTGGGAAACGTGGGTGCTTCTCCAATTTGTCATTACCAAAACCATCGTTATTTCGTAGCGAAATGATCGCTTTTATTTATTTCTGTTTGTGTGTTTTTTGCGTGTCTAATTTTATCTCCCCAAAATTATCTTCATAATTGGAGTGAAAACCCTTTTTTTTTTACTTGCCAATTTTTTTCCAATCAACCACCCCCTCTTCAAAAATTGCCCTAAGGTCCCTTGGTTATTCCAGTTTGGGGAGCAGAGTGAATTTGATATATTCATTGCATCCATTTTTGTTTTCTGAACAGCCTTGGAAAGTAAATCGCCAGAAACCAATGACCTCGACATCACCAGCCTTGTCGCTATCGTAGCGGGCGCTGTCGTGTGTCTAGTCGTCATCCTTATCGTATTCGCAGCATGGAAATGGAATAAAAAGAGAGGTAAGACTATTGTTGGTATAGTATCTTGAAAATTACAACAGATACTGATATCAGTGCTCTATCCATATCTGAATATATTGCGTACATCTCGATTTGTTTGTCGTCACACTTTAGGCTGCTCTTGACGTATCGGAATAGGTAGAAATTACCAGGTTCCATGGACAGTGGCCTGCTAGCATTGCATGTAGACTATGCTGCTTTTCCATTTCAGATTTCATGCATGCTATTTTTTAAAATATATATATATAAAAAAAGATATCACCAACTTCACATCATCCACATTTTTTGTTGAACAGGGCTTTCGTTGTTATTATCTCATAATATGTAGCCGATATCCAGTAATGACAGACAGCCAACTATTAAAGATTCCTTTAAGCCTAAATATTATTTTACAAAGTGTTAAAGGGGAATCCAACCCAAATAAATTCTTGTTAAAAAAATGAAAGGTTGAACAATATCGGATAAACAATAAGAAAGTTATGAATTTTTAAAAGCAAATATTGGTAATCAGTATACCAATGGAGACTTTAAATTTGCCGCATATGTGGGGTCATAGTGATGTAAGGCAAGGACCAGTCTTCCATGCCCTCCAAAACATAACTGACCAAAATGGCATTTTTCCCAAAAGTTTTACTTCAAGTTATATTTTACTTTCATGATGACATAAAACAATATACTATCTTGATGCCCCAGGGAAATGGGTACTTGGGAGAAAACCAGAAATACCTGATAATTGAGTACATATCCTACGGGACAGCTGTCCTTGCCCCTTGTCATAATTTACTTCCCAAGTTGCCAAATCTGGAATCAACATAGTCTTATGAATCTCAATTTTAAAGCGGTCATAACTCTGTTATTGCTTTTCCAATATATCCTTGAAACTTCTGTTTCATTTATTTTTCTCTTTTCCTATACAACATTTTATGGCCAAGACTTGATTCCCTTTTAATGTACTGTTGACGGGTTTGTTATTTAAAACAATAGGTCTATATTATAGATATTTGTTTTAATTAAAGGGGATTCACCGGGCTTAAGATAACTATAAATGACTAGAGTAAAATTCTCCAAGCAAAATGCTGAAAATCTCATAAAAATATGAGAACAAATAACTAAGTTATTGGATTTTAAAGAGGAACATTTTGTGAAATCAGTTTTACGCACGTCGTCATGAATATTCATTGCATAGGCTTATGATATCACATGACTTGTCAATCAATTTTTTTTTCTTGGAGGAAAAAAATGTGAGGATATGACATTATCAGTTTGCTGATTGAATATTCATAATGACATGCATACATCTGTTTGCCCTAAATAATGTGGATCTTCAAAATGTATCTTTGTTATTCATTATCCGATTTTGATCAAACCTTCAGTGTTTTTTTTGTCTTATTTTTCGCTATTTGTTGAAATCAGCCTGGAGTACTCCTTTAAATGGCATGAAATTAACACTAATCTGCTTAATAATGCAATTGACATACGAATGACTCCCTTGACCTTGTATCGCAGGTCCTATGCTGCACCAGCAGATGAGCTCTCGCAAACTTCCAACTTTACCGCGTGGCAATAGTTGTGGCCCGCCCTCACCGTCTTGTCAAGAGGCAATGGAGTCTCAGGTACATGTACAAAACTAACCTTAAAAAATGAAGAAATAACTTACAGCTTATTGATGCTATTCATGCACCCCATTTACAGATAACACCAGCATTTGCTTGAAATCTTGGACGTCATGTAAAACATTGATCTTATGTTAATTTAATCACTTTCGAAATGTTACTAAATAGTGCATGAGTATGGTAAATCAAATAGCCATCAATTTAATTTTTATTAAAGCCCGTATAAAGGTTTGGTGAAGTGTCAATAGTATAAATGGTCCATTTGAGCACCTACCTTTCATATTAAGTAATTGGATAGGAGAAGGAAGCTACAAAGCATATTTCCTTAAAGTATTAACCCATTCCATGATTTAAATACACCCAATTTCGATGTTCAATTGCTGTATTTTTTGGTAAAACACATTTTTTCTCCAATCCTTCACATCATAACAGTTTGAAAGCATACCTATTTTTATAATCTAGTTCTGAGGTGGACTATTGAAATGGACTTTGGAGACTTGGAGACTTCAACATTGAAGATCAACTTCTAACGAATGTTTGTATGTTTTATAAAACACACTTTATAAACATATAAACATTTTTTTTTCATATTCCTTTCCAGGTATACGACGGTCTCGAGCTGGGATCAGTGAACCAATACATGCATCCTTATGCTCAATCAACTATTCCTGCCAACAAACACTGCAAAGCTCCTTCTAACTGCCCTCCAGACTCCGATCTCCAATATGGCGACTTAAAAACCGATGATATACCGCCACCAAGCGGCGATAAGGTGAAACAGAATCACATCGAAGGTACCTACACGACTACACTCAGTTACTTGCCAATGGGTTCCCCTACCGTTTTAAAGAAATCCGAGCGTAAGCCGAGCAGCCCCGTGGATAATATGGTGACGAGCGAGCCAGCCTTCATTTATGTGGGTAAAAACAATGGTGAGCCGGAAAATTCCGATGTTCAAACGGCGCTGCTCGTCGACATCGGAGATGAACGAAGGTCGCCGAGCGACAGCGATGATGGGTACTACTCGGTTCCGAAGAATAGCCGAGTGGCGTCGATTGATGAGACAACCCCGGCGCTCGGGGTCTATTGAAGCTGCACATGCACTTTTCCTGTGAGGAATGAACTAAAGAATAGTCTACCCAGGAGTGATACGCTTGTCTTGTCAGCGTCATGGCTGCTGGAGTTGATGGGACACATTCCATTGTTGAGAAACGCAAGGGCATTACGAATGCACAAAGTTGAAAGACCGGCAAGGTTGTTTAATGAGTACTAGCGGAAAAGGAAGCTGTTCGACCTATATGATTGTATGATCCATTTATCTAAAATCACAGCACGCTTGTACCGCCGAGTGATTTCAAGATACATGTATTTGTTTGGTATGTTCGTATTGGAAAAAATGAGCTAAAGTCGGCATAAACTTTTATTTTGTGGGAAATTATCGTACCAATCTGAATTTCCAACTTTTCACTAATCAAAGTCAGAGTCTATGTTGCAATCATTATTAATCAATGACTACGAACACTTGATTATTTGAACAATCAGAATTGTAATCAATTTTCAGCATTCCATGGAATATTTAAGATTCGGTTATTATCACCCTATATATTATTCTCGAGCAACCGATATTGTCTGTTTTATGTTCGTCAATTTACACTAAAATGAAGAGATCGTAAATTTGTCATTATACATTTAAAATGAACAGGTCGAAAGATTTTCCTTTCAGGGTTATCAATCATGTTATCATCTGAGCTGCTATATAAAGCTGGTAGTATTTTACCTATTATAAACGCTCCGTTCATGCAATTTACGCCTTATACAATGTAAGATATGAAAATATGTTATTTGTTAAAGAAGGCTATGCCAAATTTCTGACTAACGATATGCATTTGCTTATTCCATCCTTTGCACGGTAAACATTCCAGTTTAAATCAATTTGTACTTTAGTTTAGATATAAGTTATGCAATTTTTTTTTTTTTGGGGGGGGGGTTAGAGTTGTAAACACGGTGTAATTTTATAAAATAATTCAGTAAAAAGCATTTCGTGGGAATTATCGTACAATGTTTCATATTTCAAATCGATCCCGTCATGGAATGGCCGATAGTCAACGTTAGTGCTGCCTATACTATCAGTACTAGGTTGTCTAGTAAACAAACAGGCCGGGAAAGGGTCTAGTCGTGATTCATAAAGACACATGTGGTACATACCGTGTGAGTAAAAAAAAAAAAAAAAAAAAAAAAACGAAGAAGAACAAAAACCCACTTTACACTTCAAAAATCCCCAATTTAATAAAGAACTGTATCATGAACGCATATGGTTGGAAAAGTATCCTTCCCCAAATAATTTGAAACCATATTTATGTAACCATACTTTCGTGAATGCAGCAGCCAAAGATTAATTGATCAGTTGGAAGAAACATAAACATACACAAAATAAATGATGAATACTTGTTATCATTGAGTTACATGTTTGTCTAATTTAGGTGTTTCTACATAAAGGCCTCAAGTTAATAAAATGTTGTAAATACTAATATTATATCAAATTAAACTATACATGTACATGCTTTCTTTTAAACTGTTCAATTGATTATAAATATTCAACCATTCCTTTTACACTTATAATTTATTATGAGACTTGGTTAAATGTGATAACATAAGTTCAAAGCAAGCTGCGAAATTTGTGTACTGTCATATAATCTAACAATATATATTTTGGCCATATTTTTTAATTGGAAAATTTGTATATAGTGTAGATAATACTGATCCAGGGCCAAAATTAGTCATTAAAAATGACCCATTATATATTGTGTGTAATCTGTCCATAAAGTAGAATGTGTATTTTATGTAGTAATAACGTCATCATTGTAATAAATGCAATTGAAATATTCCAAAATATGTAATGACTATATTCCACTTCTGTTGGTCGATGTGTTTCTGCGATACTCTACCCCCCCCCCCCACCAGTCCAATCCCTTATATAGTTTTCCCTTCGGTTTAAGCTTGAAATGGGGCATGTTCTTTGCTTGTGGATGGGTCTTGATATTTGATGGGTTGTGTTTGTGAGTCATCTTATTAAAGGACAAGTCCACCCCAACAAAAACTTGATTTGAATAAGAAGAGAAAAATTCAACAAGCATAACACTGAAAATGTCATCAAAATCGGATGTAAAATAAGAAAGTTATGGCATTTTAAAGTTTCGCTTCATTTCACAAAACAGTTATTTGCACATCTCGGTCGGTATGCACATGAGGAACTGATGACATCACTCACTCACTATTTCTTTTGTATTTTATTATATGAAATATTTGTATTTTCTCGTCATTGTCATGTGAAATGAAGTTTAATTCCTCCCTGAACACGTGGAATTCCATTATTTTAACATTTTGTGCTTCAGGCAAGGAGGTCCTAATCGTCAAATTCATAAAAATTGAAATATTGTATAATTCAAATAATAAAAAAACAAAAGAAATAGTGAGCGAGTGACATCATCTACTCTCTCATTTGGATGTAACTGGCTCCTTCATATAACTATTTTGTTAAAAATAAGCGAAACTTTGAAATGTCATAACTTTCTTATTTTACATCCGATTTTGATGAAATTGTCAGCATTGAGCTTGTGTGATTTTTCTCTATTGATTCAAATCAACATTTTTCTGAGGTGGACTTGGCCTTTAATTAATATTAGGGGAGGGGGTGATTGTATTTGTGTGTTTGTAAGGGTGCATGGGTAGAGGTGTTGGAGAGGATAATTGAGAGGTAATGTTAAATCTAAAGTGCGTCATTTTAAGGGACAGTGTTGTTCTCCCCCCCCCCCCCTCTCTTCTCCTCTCTTTCTCTCACTACCTCATCTTCACATGTACATCAACACATTCACCAACCCATGCACGTTTTAGGAATGCATTCCACCCCTCTTTTATCTCCTTTCCCCTTTTCTTCCCAAACCTCTCTTTGTCGCTCTTTCTGTTACTTGTTCTTGTCTTCTTGTGTCTTCTCCTTCTTTCTCCCCTCTTTCCCTACTCCTATTCCTCCTGGAGTCCCATTGCCCTCGTTCTTGTTCTCTATATCATTGAATTTCTTTTGACATCTTCGGGGTTTCAATATACATTTTCATACTCTCTGGCTGAGACACACACACAACAAAAATTATTGAATTAATGTCAATACAAGAGTACGAATATGCACTATGGTTAGTATTCAAATAAGTTACAATTGAATAATTACAATTTTCCTTTCTCAGTGGAATAAAAAGAAGCAAATGCTGTTTGCAACGGGGCGTATAGTTATTATGTACATGATAATTATGCTTGGAAGTTCATGAATTGATAGAATGAAATAAGATTCGGGGTCTTTAAAAGATGGAGTTTAATATAACATACTGGGTGGACAATGTGGAACAATTCAGTGTTTTTGTAGTTTGGATGTAGAGTAGATCATTTGCGTTGAAATCTGAAGAGAGAATGAGATACAAAGCAAGGGTGTGTTCATTTGAATTCGGGAGACAAAAGTATCAAAAATTCCAGAATGGCTCCTGACCGCCATTTTGAAATAAATCTCAGTTTTGGAGGGCCAAAAACAACAGTGATACTGAAAAGTGAATTATGGGGGCTTAGATGACAAGTACACCCGAAATGAGGAAAAAATCCAAGAAGCATAACACTGAAAAATTTAATCCAAATTGGATGTAAAGTAAGAAAGTTATGACATTTGAAAGTCTCGCTTAATTTCACAAAACATTTATGCACATCCTGGTTGTCAAGGGGGAAAATGATTAATTCCTTCATGAATTTATGGAATTAGCATTGCTATATGGTTAAGTCAAGTGGATCCTTGTAGTCAAATCTGTAAAAAATTGAATATTCTATAATTCAAACTATAAAACAAAACAAATAGTGAGGAACATCACAGACTCTCTCATTCGCATACCACTGAGCAGCTGAGTTGTGCATATCACTGTTTTGTGAAAAATAAGCGAAACTTTAAAATATAATAATTTTTTTTTTTACATCCGATTTTGATGAAATTCCAGCGTTATGCTAGTTATTTTTTTTCTATTTATTCAAATAATTTTTTTTTCTGGGATGGACTTGACATTTAAATATAGTGAAATCCAATTTCGCGATTATTACAATTATGTCTAATGATTTGATCTTTATTGGGCCTTTAAATCCAAGAATGCCAGCATATTTTCTAATTATCAGAAAAGCATAGTATTAAGGCCTTGAAGAAGGGCCTGATCACACTTAAGCTAGTGATTTACGTATAACATCATGATATTATTATCAAAATATCTGTTGATGTTTATACCCCCCCCCAAAAAAAAAAAAAAAAACATAATCCATATACCTTGATTCTTATTTTATTATCAAATTATTCTATCATGGCTCTACGGTTAGTTGGCTTGCCCGAGTTTAATCTATACTTTCGGAATTGGTATACTTGACACATTTTTTAAATCTATACCTCAAGGTACATCATTAGCAGAACATTTAGTGTTACAAATGACCCGACGATCCAAAAAAATGTCAATGTGCTTAGCAAAGCATACAGAGATTATATATGTTAACGTGCAATTAAGTTGTCGGTATTTAATTAAAATAGAATGAGGGTTGATTTCACTTTCTTTTTTCGAGAGAGATAGAAAAAAAAACTCTCAAGCGATCCATATTTACAAAAAGGCATTTGATCATGCATTAAGAAGAGTACACAAGGTTGATTTGTTTTTTTTAGTTATAAAACATGGCGAAAACAATCTTCCGATATTGTTTTCGCCATGTCATATAACTATCAAAGCTGAGCTATGCTTCTTTTATTTATGAATAAGGAGCATCGTGTTTTTTTTTTTTTTTTTTTTTTTTTTTTTTTTTTTTTTTGGGGGGGGGGGGGGGTAATTTAAACATGGTCCATGATTTAAAGAAGCGAATAGCAGCTATGTTTATACACGTCGCTATATAAAGCACCGTATTGTGTATTTGTTACCCTTTCCAAGCATTTTGGTTTCTGAAAAAAATCCGATAAGACCTTAGTTCCTATTTTTGATCATAAATTATGCCATATTAAATTTATATAGAAAATATTAATCGGCAATCACCCTAAACTTGAATCTTCGAATATCAAAATGATTTCAGGCACCACGGAATATACAAATCGATATAATTTATATGACGTTCGAAACATGTTAAAGTCTTTCTTTCTGTAGGGTTGCAAACAGTGGTGTACCTAGGATTTTCCACAGGGGGGGCAAAATCGACCGCCAAAAAATTTGAAAAGCAAAAAAAAAAAAAAAAAGGTCTTCAATGAAAACATGAAGGTTTTCGTACCAGACAAAAATTGACAAGCAAAAAAAAAAAAAAAAAAAAAAAAATTCAATCTCATCAGGGGGGAGGGGGGGGGCAATAAAGGTCTTCAAGCTCGTCAGGGGGGGGGGGGTAAAAAAGGTCTTTTAAGCTCGTCAGGGGGGCAGGTATATGTCTTTTGTATGGGTTGTGGCTCGTCAGGGGGGGGGGCAGAGTGCCCCCTCTGCCCCCCCCCCCCCCCCCCGTAGGTACGCTAGTGGTTGCAAATCGAATTCGGAAAGCAAGCTCTTGCTAAATATGCGTGATTCTTATATTCAGTACATGATCATTAGCCAAATAACTATATCCTGAAAACCAGCTCCAGGCACTTCCTTTTAAAGCGTGTCTCGTCCCAAATAAAGGAATTTTATCGCATAAGATATTTTCTTTTTATTCTTAAAGTAACCTTTACCTTCCAAAAATCAAGTAATATTAGATGTGCTTGTAAATGCCAATTGTGATTCACACACCATTTGTGTTCATTCTCCCCTCACGTCCGTGATTCTACCATGGAGCTCCATGGTTCTACCGATCCACTCCTGTTATAACGATATGCCAAGCTCAATCACCATGATCACACATAATTATAACTCTCATAGAATCATCAATAAATACATGTCTTTGTAAATTGTCAATGTCAAGAATGAGAATTAAAAAAAAAAATCGTTAATTGATTTATTCTGTTCAATCATGTTTTTCTTTAGAAGAAGAGAAACATTTCCGTTTACAGAACCTAAGAGCGCATCGAATGCTAAATAAAGAAACCGCTAATATTACTGAGACCAAGGCTAGGAGAAAGGCCAAAACATCTAGCATATTACGCTGTATAAAGTTGAGCCCAATCAGTGGGCTTCTCATGTAGCCACCTCCATGCTTCATCACGTGATTTACCCAGAATGCAGCGCGATCGCCAGGATGCATCGACCTACTTTGCAGACGAGAGGACAGTAGCTTTGCCACCTCCGAGTAACTGCGAATACGAAAGGTAAAACATTCATAATTAGCACTGTGAATACGGGGAAATTCTGAGTTCAAATCTTTCTGAAGGAACAGACCAAAATTCGTGTTGTTTCCAAAGACATAGGGGGTGTTGCAAGAAAATATTTGCGATCAATTGCAAATATTCTGTTGCAATTTTACAACTGACAGATCAACGTTAGCTATAGCAAATCAGATTTCAACTTCTTGTTTTAAGGAGCAGATTAGCAATCAATCTTTAATTTGCAATTAACTGCAAGACATATGATTGATTTAGGGACCAAAAATAGACTTGCAATTGATCGCAAGTTTCTTGCAACACCCCAATAGAATACTATCGGTCGCTTTGGCGTCACTTCCACGATAGCGAGAGTGAAACATATCTAAAAGAAACGCTTTTTGTAACCAGGGATTTAATAGATGTTTAGGAGAAATTGGGTTATCGAATACATTATTTTGATGATGTGGAAGTAGTATTGATATGTAGGAACAATTCACAGCACTCTTTAAAAGATGAACGTGATATGAGCGTTGAACAAAAATAAGGTCATGGATGCGATTATATCGCTTTATCCATGGGCGTCAATCCAGGTGGATGGAACAAGAGCAAACGTTAAGTGATAATTAATTGAAAGGCATGTGTTTCATATCATTGTTTTTGTTTTCTTCAAAATATATTGAATACAGTACGAAATGTCCTTGAAATGTCGATAGGGATTTTTTTTAACATACAATGGTGTGAACTGGATCCGGATTTGACTGCACAGCCTAAAGCCCGATTTCAACCATATCCCTCAAGGTTCTAAAATAGAAATCTACTCCCGTGCAATAACCATGAAAAATAAATGATTAAATACCTATTGTTGTTGAAGATTGTCTTTATTGCATCGTCTAGTACATCAACAGTTACTTTGGTCTTGTCAAGGACTTTCCCAAAACCGTGATGCGTCAGTCGAGACCCCTGATCTATGGCATCCCCTGTGAGTGGTATTAGAATAGCTGGGACACCATGGTACATGGTCTCGTAAAACCCGTTGTTGCCGCCATGGAAGATGAATAGACGTGTCTTCGGGTGACCTGAAAGACCACACAATTGCAAAGTTTGAATGCGTTAAGATTACCAACGACTTTTGTGAAGATTGCCAACTTCTTTTGTTAGTTGGAGACAATCTTTAGCATAATCTTCTTCAAAAACAGAACTCTCAGTAACCCTAACCCCAACCCTATCCTTACCTAAAATATCATTCTGTGGCAGCCATGGCATCATCTTTACATTTGACGGTATCTTGAACTTAGGTTCACCGACGAACTGCCACAAAACCTTGTGCTGCGGATACCGACCAAAGACCTCGGCAAATGGTTCAAGGAATTCTTGTTTGATTTGGGTAACATAAGTACCGAGTGTGAATAAGATGACGCCACCATCGCCAGATGACTGCATAAGGGCCTCTAGGTCCTGGAAAAATAAAGGAACAGTTAAGCATCAAAATTGTAGTCCTGTGGTATTTACTCAGAAATTAATAAATTTATATACATTCATACCGTTGAAATCTGGTGGGAAAAAAAAATCATTTTTTTTTTTTTACAAGTTTACACCTAGTTACCAATAATACATATAGTATTTCCATTTATTTTAAAGCAGGATAAAAGAGCATTGTATATTAAATGCCTTGCTCACGGGCATAGGTGCCGCGGCCGGGGATCGAACCCGGACTTTATCATTTATAGCCAGGCGCCTTAGACCACTCGTCCACGGCACCTCCATCGTTTAACCGAGTATATTAATCTAGCTCTCTCTCTCTCCTTTATGTGTACGTTTTTTCCTTTTTCTTCTTTTTTCTGTCTATTTCTCCTGTTTGTTGTTGTTAATGTGTTAGTTTGTTCAGCTTCGGTGTCTGATTATCCGGGGAGAAGGGGGACTCATGGGGCGGGAGAATGAAAAAAAAAATACACTCAATCATTCAATTTGCTAACGTTATGTGATAATTTATAATTGCTTTAGCTGCATACAATAGTCGTTGAAAATGCTTTTTTTGTATGATTTTGGATTATGTCTCTGTCTTGAAATTATATGTTATTTTTTATTCATCATTTGATTTGTGTGTTCACAGCCGCAATTGATTTGTTATGTTATTTTTTGTATAATATTTTCTATATTATGTATGTATGAATTTCATTTGAAGTGAATGAATAATAAAGATTACTACAAAACAATAATAATTTTCATAAAAATACGTTAGAAAATAGATGTATCCCTTACCTGAGGGCAGTGGTGAATTTATTTCCCACATACGTCAATTTAAAAAAAATGTACAAGATTTCAAAATGTGTGGTTATGATTAACGGTTTCCCCCCTTTGAACGAGGAATAGATTTCTTTCACAAACACATCAAGGGTCCAAAATCAAACCACGGTAGGTAAATACTAAATTTGATTTATTTACCCAATGACAGATTACAAACTTCGAGCAAGTTCAATTATTACCAAAAATTATTGAGGTCAATAGAACCTTGGGAGGAAAAGGCAGAGCCAGTATTGTTTACAAATCATTCAAACATCGGTGGGAATCACATTGACTTAGATAAACTAATGATGAATTCTATGAAGGAGGATTTTCGGGCTAAAATTAATGTAATTCTTTCATTAAAAAAAAAAAAAGAAAACAAGTTTTTTTAAGAAACAAAATATCTCCGATAGAGGGTGCTAGATATCCAAGATTTGAATATATGAAATGTTCACAGAGAAGTGGCGGTTGGAAGATCTAAACTGTCTTTACACCTCCGTTAGCTTGGTATGTTAGACAATACTAGATTATAATTCACATTACTTGCCCTTGTTTACTCAACGAAAGACAAGCGTTAAAATTAAGTTGTGTTTGTTAGTCTTCTTGCACCAAGCCTCAGGGTCCCGTAACACAAAGGTTAGTGATTAATCGTACTCTTAATTTTTTTTACGATTGATTGTACATTTTATTCAATGCAATCAAACGTAAAAAATGTTACAGGATGATTATTGAGCTTTGTGTTACGAGGCCAAGAGCTTACATCTGGTAATGGTGCTGCCGGCCTTGCAGTGATTCCTCCGATGGTGATGATATTCGGGAGGAGCGGCAGCGGGTACTCCACCGCAAAATCCATATTGACCAGGAATAGATCGGTGTAGGTCCCAATGAGGTCCGAAATAGATCCTTGCAGATCTTGCCTGATCTGATGTCGTTCTCTGACTGTGTTGAACGGCCCATGCATGTACTCTAATACCTGGAATAATATTTGATTGGCTACTACGTTGTTTACACGCTGTAGATAAAACAAAAAGCGAAATAAGATTATTTTAAAAGATGTTCCATTTGGATTTCAACTTTCAGCGATTGTCATATAAAGGAATGAAGACGTTTGGTGTACATTTTTTTATTATGGTCTAACTCTAAGGATACAGAATGTTGTAGCCAACAATGATGTATGTGGTAAGAGAAGACAAGCAAAATCAGAAGAACTGAAAATGGGAGTTAATATTTGATGGAAATCTAATTTTGTAAATTTATAAAAGTTATGCTTCTGAGATTATTTTTAAGGCATCAATTTAGGCCTTTGATGACAAGAATGAAGTTTGCAATCCAGTATATACAAATGATAATTTCCACGTGTGTAATATAAAGGGATCTAAGTTGAGAAGGTTAGTATTGTTGGCTTTGTCATGCAGTAGATCTTTAACAGAATTTCTCTGCTACATAAGTATCTAAAACTGTATTTTTAAGGGTGCAATTTATGGGCGCAAAATGCACATACATACACACACAATGTTCTTCCACACACAATATTATTTTATGCAGTAGCCAATGCGCAAAGTGTTTATTTCACATTTTAATGGGCATACTTCATCATTTGGCGCACAATTACATTTATCCCAACTTGTTGCATTTGATCTTGAAGGATGCGATTTGGGAAATACATATATATTTTTTAAATGAACTGAAACATTTTGGGAAAAAAATCATTCAACCATGCTTACTTGTAGAAAGGACATTTTATTCGTATAGGCATTCATACAGTCTGGAGTGTAAGCCAAATTGACTGGATTTCGTGCGTACATGGACAGCATCGTCGGCACAGCCATTGGGGAAGACAACACTGCGGTTGTGTTCAGTTTCATGGCCACCATCAGACTGCACAACCAGATCATGTCATAGACGACCACGTCGAACTTGCCGTCTTCGAGTTGGTGCATGACGTCGGGGTTTCCGAGGAGGTCTTCGCAGTCGTCCGCCGCACCTTGACGATGGGTTTGCATGAGGTTGATGATGTATGTCGCCGTACTTGGTTCAAGGGCATTCTATGAATAGGTGGATGGTGAAACGACAATAGAGCTTGATTAAAAAATGAGTTAAATCTACTTTAGACCAAAATTGATTTTTGTTAAATACAAACATATGTATCTTAGACGTGGGAATCAAATGCAATATATCGCATTTGATAAAAAAAGGGAATGGTTGGTAAAAATTGATTGCAAATTTGAGTTTTGTTCCGATAGGAGCTAAATCCAAAACAGTTTTGTTCCAAAGTAGCTGCAGTTATTTGAAATTTGTTATTTTCCTATCTTAAATGAAGTAATGCATTCAATTTCGTAGGTACATGTTGTGGATACAAGTTCACACCATCAGTGCAAATTTTGACGAAAATAGAAGATTTTTACATTGTTTATGAATATTTTTGGATTTAGCTCTTTTTGGAATTAGATATCGAAACGTCACCGTCCTTAGAAAAGATGACAAAATATCATATTTCTTTCTTTTAGTAATTTTCGATGCATAAACATAAGGAAAGATGTGAAATGTACTCTAACATCCATATTTATGAGTTTCGTGTTCAATTTATAATATCAAAACTGTCTTAATTGACTAAAATTGACATTTTACTGGGGTTTTAATCCAAAAGGAGCTAAATCCGTGAAAAATAACATTTCATTTTTTTTAATTGATACTAAATGCTAGATTTTTGAAATGATGATTTAATTAATCTTAGATGGTAGTACTATCATCTATATCAAAATAATTTGCAGAAAAATACCAAAAGTGGATTTAGCTCCTTTTGGAACAAAACTCTTATTGCTCCTGCGACATTTGCTCCTGTTTCGACATATCAGACATGTCAGAGGGCAATATTATAGTTGGAATTAGATTGTAACATAAATTTTGGTTCAGAATAATACAAAGATAATGATCAGTTTATAGAGTTATGGAGGTTGAATTGTAGGTTTGGCTTAACTTGCAGATTTTCCATCGGTGCAATTGTCGCCGGAGCAAACGTCATGGAACCAAAGAAGTGAAATTTAAATACTCTTTATATGTATATATATATATTTGACGGAAATGGAACACATGTTGCCCCGTTTTACATAATATGAAATCAAGTTGCAATTATTTTCATTATGCTTTCGATATTGTCTAAGGTGGTAACATTTCTCCGTTCATATTTCAATGCGTTAACGAGGTGCTTGAATGACACTTTTATATATACTTCAGTTGAAAATACATTAAAATGACAGCTTACGATAAAAAAGTGCACCTACAATCTAAGTTAATTTCATATGGATATTGGCTAATCCTATTTGAATTATACATTTTTTTCTATTATGACGTTTGTATCTTTAGGGATTTATTCAAATTTAGTTTGCTTTATTTATAAGATTGTTTATAAATTTGCATATTAGCAATGAGATAATTAAACAATGACATGAATGCAGATGATTTGATTGTTGATAAAATCTAATCATATTTGATAAAATCTGAACAATTTTCGGTCAGGCTTATATTAATTTGCATATTAGCAATGAGAAAATTAAACAATGAAATGAATACGGATGATTTAATTGTTGATAAAATCTAATCATATTTTGATAAAATTTGAAAAAAATTTGGTCGGGTTTATATTCACTAAAATGTGAGCAAGGATTAAATTAACTAATTGGTCACTACTCCATCTAATGAACACATGTAGGCAACACAAAATGGTTGATCAGTCTTTACCTTTGAGAAGGCCAAATGTCTTTCTTTGACAGACTTAATCTGCTCAGTCGATTGATGAAACACAATGAAATTTAACTCCGAGTCGTCAGGATTATCTGCCCGGTGAGCATACGCTTCGCTGACGAGAACCGTCACATTATGACCATGTTTAACTAGGTATTTTCCAATCGTCTTCCCGACGAAATAGTGCGATCCTTCGCCAATGCTTGTGGTGATTAAGACGTTGCCCGCCAGCAGGCTTGGAGGCAGCGTAAGAAGCACCACACAGAAACATATTAATGGGACTGCATTCGATCTTCGCAGAAGAAAAGATTGATTCGCCATTGTCTCGCTTTCTCCTTGAGCGGACGGTCTCCGTGCTCGAGATTGATGTCTCAAACATCAAATAAGGAGTGTAATCATAATATTTGTATCAGCCAACACAGTGCCACCATGGAGACTCTGATAAAAACCGTGCATAATTATTAATCTCATTGAAGTCCGTTGCTTGAAAGCGGATAATGCTTTCCTTCCGTTCGAGCCCTTGGTAAAAAATAAATATGAACCTTATACCGTGACTACCGTATATAGCTACGAGATGAGACGAAGCCAATCCTCGTTCTCCCACTGACCAAGTTTGTACTAACCAGCAGTCGTGTTGTCATTGAAATGATGTGAATTGTCCCTCAATTTTGGAAGGAAGGTCAGTGCTTTATATTAAGTAAATAGGCCGTTGAAGTGATCAGTTGAGCTTAGTCTGCCTGAACAGACCCTTATTGGTATTTTTAGCGGTGTTCGCAATTTCAGATCATGGCACACATATGGTAGTCGTGTACTGTACATTTCAAAATCTAAGTTTGACATATTTGGTTCGTACTTGGAACTTGCGTATTTCTGTTTGTATGCATCCACATTCGAAAATGACTGTAATTTCAAATTATTTTGACAATTTTAGGTTTGTGCTTGTCATTGTCCGAACCCATGATCCCGTCTCGCTCGTTTTTCTTTCTCAAACTATAAAGAATATAAATTAAACAGATGCAGTTATTTTTTCGTCTTAAACGAAATTGACAGTTAATTGATTGACGCACGCTGGAGATTGCCTATACCAGAGAATAGATTTATATAGAAAAGGTAAAAGGAGTATTTAAAAAGAGTTCACTCGTCTGTGAGAATTTTTAAAACGATGTTTAATTTGTATTTTCAAACAGTTCCTATGTTTTTAAGAATTTCATTTAAATGTTAGTCAAATTTCCTCGAACGGGTAAGCCTTAGTAAATATAAGTATTAATGTAAATCTATATTAAGTTCCTAGTTCCCTTTTGTTCTGACGGCTTTGATCATGGAACATCAAAAGCGTCAGAACATGTGTGGTTTATTGCTTGTTCCAGAGCCAAAAGATCATTTTAAAGAGCTAGGATTTTTGTTTATATTCATGTAATGAACTAATCACAGCCGTTTCTTCCAGCGTACACTCTTTTTCACCGAGTGGGGGCGTTATAAATCCAAATAGAGCTCTCAGATTGAGTACATGTACTATTTCTGGTTGAATACTCTTGCGAATAGAGGGAGAGTAAGTGCAAATTAATAGGCATAAATATGCGTATGATTGGTTTCGATTCCTGGGAATTCTTATATTCCCAATTGTTTAAAGCATCAACTGAATTAATCGGAAAATAGATACATGCTTTTAAAGCGACAACATTCTAACGGGAAGAATTTGCATTTCCGAATAGCATTTTTTTTTCAGTTCCATGACATACGGGTATTATTGATGGTTGGGATGTATCATGTGCTAGTTAAATCCTGAAACAGAGAAATTCACTACAACAATGTAAAAAATCGGAACAAGCAGACTACACCATTGATAAAAGGAGACACTAAAAACTATTTACCAAAGGTGGCGCTATGATATTTTGATGAGGGTGGGGTGCGAAATTGAGGTGATGTAATTTCTATAAAATAGAATCATATGCTTATTATAGATTTACATGGCCCAGATCGATATCTCATTTTTTAAATAAACTAATCGTTTTACCGTTATCCCTCTGTGTTTGCTACTTAAAAATCATGTGCTCTGCCCGTGTAGCGCTGCCACCAATGGCCTCTTCAAAATAACAGCAATCATCTGTTTTGGAAACATATCCGCCACAAAAATGAATATAAATTTATACTAAACATTAAGAAGATGTATTTCCCGAATTTGTGAATCTTTTTTCGGCAAACCAGCACAAAACCAACAATAATTCTACAAAAATAAATGTACTCTTCCCCCAGTTTTGAAAATAGATCCTAAGCTTTGCAGCTACTTTGAAATATTGAGCCCAATCATTAAAAAAAAGGGAAGTCCTTCGTTTTTTCCAGATATAGGATAATACTGAAAAGGTCTCTTTTCTGTAAATCATTTTCCTTATTATAGTCTTATCTGTGTATTATGTAGATGGTGTTATAATAAACTGAAAATGTACCTTTATTTATTTATTTATTTCACTGAGACCCATGTAGCAGAATAAGCATGAGTTTTGTTCACTATATCAGAGGTTCCTTTAAATTATTTGTCGGGCTTTATTAGTGCATATTCAGACTTGTAACACTTAATGTGTCATCGGTCGTAATTTTGACAACCCTTAAAGTTTACATGAAAAACAAGGCACATACACATACCCATACAGCATACTTGCAAACACACACCTACGCACACACAGCGTCGCATTCCATTATAGCCTCCCACGCCCATGCACACGCCCTCACACCCACACCCACGACCTTTGCACACCCACACACATCCAGACAGTCAAAAATCCCTCTCTCTATCTCCCTTTGTCTTTTATCTCATTCAATTTTTCTAGTCAGGTTTTATATGCGTTGGCATAGTTGGTGCATGTGCAAGCGATTGTGCTGAGCTACAGGCGGGAAATTTAATCTACATAGTAAGAATTTACTATGTCGATATCAATTCTTATAATCTGGTCGCACAAGCATCGGCAATTTGTATTGTTTACAATTAACAAACATAAATATTGCATTGATAATTATGCCGGAAGAAACAGTTAACTTTAAATCGTGTTAAAAAATTCTTTTTGACCTGAATACTTAAACATACGCACAAATCTTAATTACTCGGCATAGGCCTATTGTGACATTATGCGGAGACGCCGTTTCCATTGGTTGTGTAGTTTATCATCATGTGCTTGTAAAGCTGTTTATTTATTCATTCATGTATTTGTTCGTATGTGCCATTAATAGAACTGCGTCAATCAAAATATAGTACAAGTACCATAATACATTATATATTTGTACGTCATAAAATTAGTACTCTTGGTACAAACCTGTAAAAAATTGTTTATTGGTACTTTGAACAATTGCAGCAGTCTATATACTATGCCTATAGTGATTCATATATGAGGATTTTATTTTGAATTTGATTTGATTCGATATCAAACATGATAAGTTTATTCCGCTAAATATTTAAGAGGAATGTAAGAAAGCTGGTGTGGTTTATGACGTCACAAAAATAAAACTACTCTAGATGCCAAAGTACCACCGGTCGGATTCTTAATATGCACACCCTCAGATTAACCTTTGCCAATAATTTCACATAATATCCAACTTGTTTGTGTTTTAATCATGATATGTTCCACATCATATGTATTACTTACATAGTTACATTTGTAAGGAAGTTTGAGCTTTCATGAACTTAAATTACTTTTACATTTGATTTTCTATTAGCTTTAATTAGATACCAAACATAACATGTTCATTCCTTAAAATATGAAATTCATATTTAAGAGGTATGTGAAAAAGTGGGCGTGGCATATGACGTCAATAAAAACAAAATGCCCAAGGGTGCTGTTGCACCCACAAATGTAATAATTTCACCCACAAATGTAATAATGCACTTTACCCACAAATGTAATAATGCACTTTACCCACAAATGTAATAATGTTGGATCGCCCACAAATGTAATAATGACTCTACCCACAAATGTAATAAATTTGAAGGGATTTTTGGCGAATCCGTTCTAAACTAAAATCCTATAGTAATGCGTTCATATAGCACAAAAGTGCAAAGTCTTTTTTTCCAGACCCGGTTATTCCCAAAAAATATAATATAGGTCCAAACTAGGATACGATAATGATATTCCAGTGGAATAAAAATGAGAATCGAGCTTAGTCTTTTCTCCAGACCCAGTTAATTAAAACTGGTGGAATTAATATCTTTGTTGTTGTTTTAACTTATACGGTGAGTATTGTGAATATATGCGCTATGAGTAAATTGAGAATCAAGCGTAGTCTTTCTCCAGACCCGGTAACTAAAAACTAAAACCCTTTAGTAATGCGTTCATATAGCACAAAAGTCCAAAGTCTTTTTTCCAGACCCGGTTAATTAATTATTTATAACATAAGTCCAAAGTCTTTTTTCCAGACCTTGTTATTTCAAAAATTATAATATAAGTCCAAAGTCTTTTTTCCAGACCCAGTTGTTTCAAAAATCATAATATAAGTCGAAAGTCTTTTTTTTCAGACCTAGTTATTTTAAAAATTATAATATAAGTCCAAACTAAGATACAATAATGATATTCCAGTGGTATAAAAATGAGAATCGAGCTTAGTCTTTTCTCCAGACCCAGTTAATTTAAACTGGTGTAATAAATGTCTTGGTTGTTGTTCAAACTTACACAGTGCGTATTGTGAATATATGAGCTAAGAGTAAATTGAGAATCAAGCGTAGTCTTTCTCTAGACCCGGTTACTTAAAACTAAAAATTAAAACCCTATAGTAATGCGTTCATGTAGCACAAAAGTTCAAAGTCTTTTTTCCAGACCCGGTTAATTAGATATTTATAACATAAGTCCAAAGTCTTTTTTTCCAGACCCGGTTGTTTCAAAAATTATAATATAAGTCCAAAGTCTTTTTCCAGACCTGGTTGTTTCAAAAATTACAATATAAGTCCAAAGTCTTTTTTCCAGACCCGGTTACTTCAAAAATTATAATATAAGTCAAAACTAAGATACCATGATGATATTCCAGTGGAATAAAAATGAAAATCGAGCTAAGCCTTTTCTCCAAACACTGTTATTCCAAAATTATGAATAACAATACACCAACAACAAAAAACAGTATAAAGACCCAATAATCTTATTAATGCTGGATAACATGGACATATAGCATAGTCTTTCAGCCAGTTATTTTTTTTTCAAAATAACGCTTATAGTAATAATACGAAAGACTCAAAATCTAAGACCAAACAATCCTTCAACCTAAGAACCTGTTTTAAAAAGAGGTATAGAGCGTTGTCTTTATTCCAGACCTAATCATTGAAAAAAACGACGAAAATAAATCTTCTAACTTAAGACCCTATCATATTCTTATTCTTGTGGAATTACACGAGTTTTAAAACGTACTCTTTCCTCCAGACCCAGTTATTTAAAAAAATGAATTAAAAAACTTCAAATCTAAGAACAATCTTCAAAAGTTACACCCTTACTGGGTGTAACTGGGTGTAAAAATATGTATTTACCCCACACCCATTTTTTTAAAATAATACTAAGACCCCTACAAAACGTTTCAATAATGCATGGGTAAAGCAAACATCCTTTCTCCAGACTTGGTTATTTTTTGAAAAAAACAAAATAGTTTTTACAAATATTCTAAAACGAATACCCAATAATCTAATTACTGTGGAATAATATGAAGATCGATTGTAAACTTTCCTCCAGACACAGTTATTTCAAGAATAAAAAAGAAATAAAACCCAACCCCCAACAACGAATCTAAAAGCCAGCAAGCTTCCAAATTAAGACCATGTAGGAAAGCACATGTTGAGAGCGTTGTCTTTATTCCAGACCCAGTCATTTAAAAAATAATTCAAACAATCTTTAAAACATAAGATTTTGTCATATTCTTATTCCTGTGAAATAACACGAGTATTATGCTTAGTCGTTTGTCTAGACCCGGTTATTTAAAAGATAAACAAATGTTGAAAAAAACTCAAAGCTAAGACCAATTTTAAAAATTAAACCTAGTTAAAATGCTTGGGTTAAGAGTGTTGTCTTTACCCCACACCTAGTTCTCTTAAAAATACAAATTAAGCGAAACTTTAATCTTAAAACTTAAATCCCAGCATCTTCCAAACTATAAAAACCCTGTGATAACGCATACCATGAAAACGACAAATTAATCATAGGCGTTAATGTTCATATCTGAATGATACGCACATTAAAACACAAGATAACAATAACAACAACAACGTTATTCTAAATCAATGATATTGTGGGGTCTTTGTTAATATTGTTTGTTTGTTTTTCTTGTTTCTTATAATTTCCTATTTTGAAGTAACTGGGTCTGGAGCAAAAACTAAACCATATTTCCATGCTATTCAATGTTGATAAGATTGCAGGGTCTTTGTTTTGTTGTTGTTGTGTTTTTAACGATTTTTATAACTTGGTCTGGTGGAAAGTCTACGCTATATGTCCTTGTTACTGGACATAAATAGGATTGTGGGTCTTTTTTTTTAATTATTATTTTTAATTTACTATTATTATTCTTATTTTAAAGCTCTGGGTCTGGATGAAAGACTGCACTATATTTCCATGTTATTTAACATGAATAAGAGAGTGGGGATCTTTGTTACTTTTTGACTCTTTAATTAACCCTTTGCGTGCGACGGGCTTCCACAGAAGCCCAGCGAGTCGTTCACTTAGCTACGACGGGCTTCTACAGAAGCCGAGATATGTTTGGTTTAATGATTTGTTATTTTGAAATAAGTGGGTCAGGAGGGAAGACTACGCTATATTTCCATGTTTTTCAACATCAAAGAGATTGTGGGGTCTTTGTTAATATTGTTCTTTATGACTTGCTATTTTGCAATAACCGGGGCTGGAACAAAGACTACACCATATTTCGATGCTAATCAATGTTGAAAAGATTGTGGGGTCTGTTTTTGGTTGTTGTTGTTATTTTGTTTTTTAATGATTTTTTTTAAACTGTGTCTGGAGGAAAGACTCTGCTATATTTACATTTTGTTCAACATTAATAAGATCGTGTGGTCTTTTTTTATTATTATTATCTATTATTTTTTATTTGTTATTTGAATTATTTGGGTCTGGAGGAAAGACTACGCGAAACTTCTATATTATTCAAAATTAAGAAAATTAAATTTGGGATCTATGTTTGGAAGATTGTTTAAATGTTTCATACAACCGGGTCTGGAGAAAAAAGACTGTGAATTTGCGCTATATGAACGCATTACTATAGGGTTTTATTTTAAAACAGATTCGCCAAAATTCCTTCAAATTTATAACATTTGTGGTTAAAGTCATTATTACATTTGTGGACGATCAAACATTATTACATTTGCGGGTAAAGTGCAATATTACATTTGTATATTACATTTGAGGGTAAAGGGTTTTAGTTTTTAGTTTTAAGTAACCGGATCTGGAGAAAAGACTACGCTAATTTCTCAATTAACTCTCAGCGCATATATTCGCAATATACGCCATATACGTTAAAACAACAAAGACATTTATTCCATTAGTTTTTTAATTAACTGGGTCTGGAGAAAAGACTAAGCTCGATTCTCAATTAACTCTTAGCGCATATATTCGCAATATACGCCATATACGTTAAAACAACAAAGACATTTATTCAATTAGTTTTTTAATTAACTGGGTCTGGATAAAAGACTAAGCTCGATTCTTAATTTTATTCCACTGGAATATCATTATTGTATCTTAGTTTGGACTTATATTATAACTTTTGAAATAACCGGGTCTGGAAAAAGACTTTGGACTTATATTATAATTTTTTAAGCAACCGGGTCTGGAAAAAAGACTTTGAACTTATATTATAATTTTTTAAACTACCGGGTCTGGGAAAAAAGACTTTGAACTTATATTATAATTTTTGAAACAACCAGGTCTGGAAAAAAGACTTTGGACTTATAATAAATTTTGAATTTACTGGGTCTGGAACAAAGACTTTGCACATTTGTGCTATATGAACGCATTACTATAGGGTTTTAGTTTTTAGTTACCGGGTCTGGAAAAAAGACTATTCTTGATTCTCAATTTACTCTAAGCGCATAAATTCAAAATACGCGCCATATAAGTGAAAACAACAACAAGGACATTAATTCCACCAGTTTTAATGAACTGGGTCTGGAGAAAAGACTAAGCTTGATTCTCATTTTTATTCCACTGAAATATCATTATCTTATCTTAGTTTGGTCTTATATTATTATTTTTGAAATAACCGGGTCTGGAAATAATACTGGACTTATATTATAATTTTTTTTTAAACCGGGTCTGGAAAAAAGACTTTGAACTTATATTATAATTTTTGAAACAACTGCGTCTGGAAAAAAGACTTTGGACTTATTATAATTTTATAATTTACCGGGTCTGGAAAAAAGACTTTGAACATTTGTGCTATATAAACACATTACTATAAGGTTTTATTTTTTAGTTACCGGTTCTGGAATAAAGAATTTGCTTGATTCTCAATTTACTCTTAGCGCATATATTCACAATACGCGCCGTATAAGTGAAAACAACAACAAAGACATTAATTCCACCAGTTTTATTTAACTGGGTCTGGAGAAAAGACTTAACTTGATTCTCATTTTTATTCCTCTGGAATATCATTATCGTATCTTAGTTTGGACTTATATTATGATTTTTTAAATAACCGGGTCTGGAAAAAAGACTTTGCACTTTTGTGCTATATGAACGTATTACTATAGGATTTTAGTTTAGAACGGATTTGCCAAAAATCCCTTCAAATTTATTACATTTGTGGGTAAAGTAAATATTACTTTTGTGGGCGATCCAAACTTATTACATTTGTGGGTAAAGTGCATTATTACATTTGTGGGTGAAATTATTACATTTGTGGGTAAAGTGTTATTACATTTGTGGGTGAAATTATTACATTTGTGGGTAAAGTGTTATTACATTTTGGGCGTTATTACATTTGTGGGCGATTATTACATTTGTGGGCGATTATTACATTTGTGGGTGTCACAGGTGCCCAGGTGGCACCCGTCGGATTCTTGAAGTAGACACCCCATACTACAACTTCCAGCAAAAGAATCGCAGTCATACCCAACTTGACGGTCATGCAATAATTTTGATCATATCTACCCGACTATAATTACTAAAGTGGGAAATGTATTATCCCTGAAACACAAACATAAACTGAATGAATGAAATTAAACAAACTATATATAACTAACGTAAAAATAAAACAGACCATTGTCAGACTATCTTTTCTCGGGATCCTTTATTTATTTTGCAATGATTTGTGCATTCCTGACATATCTTGGGGAACCTTTTGAGTGACTTTGGGTAAGGAGTGGAAAATGATTTAACACATCAATTGTAACATTTATACAAACTTCAAAACCTTGAAGGCTATGAGGAGTTTTTTGTTTTGTTTTTGTTTTTTTAATCATTGATACTTTCAAGCATCATCTATTTCTAGAAAGTGAAACATGTCACCCCTTCAAGAGGAGATGTAGAGAGGTCAACCAAGCACTTCCTTTAAGTGAAGTATATATGTTTAAGGCGAGAATTGTCACAATGGCACTGTAAGCTAACAGGTCATATTTTGCCTCAGGGATAGGAATCCCTGAAACTTAATGTTCATCTCAAAGTTCAAGTATGACTTCCACCCCCATTTTTCGGGGAAGGGGGGGGGGGGGTATTCATGGTATTAAAATGCATGTTAAGTGACATTCATTTTCTCACTTAATTGAGTGCTATGCACTCTGATATAACCTGAGAACACTCAGATTCAATACCTCAAATCAAGTTTGTGAACTGTTTGTGAAGTATTCATAAAAGTGGTATGCCATATTTTCTTGGAAATGTGAAAAAAAATTGTGCATGTAAACATAGACTGAAATTATTGACCCCCTAGATATATCTATTAAAAAAAACATAATAAAATTAGCACTTCATACGGAGAAATACGATTGATTACATTTTGTTTGCATAAGATTGCATTATAATTGTTCATCATGACACATACACTGTAAAAAAAAACCTGATTTTACAGAAAAAACTAGATTTTGCAGAAAGCAATAACAGAATCATTATGTAAATTTATAAAACAGGACTATTTCTACAATTTAACAGAACAGGTCTCTTTAAAAAGGGGGAAATGGTATTTTATTCAAGGAAATTTGTAAGGTTCCATACACCAAATACCAATTTCCTGTAATTTTACATGATATAATGTAAGATTACGCAATCTGGTAAGATTACATGCGTTCTCGAGACTCCGCGGCAGGAACTTATTCTATTTTTTAATGATAAATTTTCTAACAGTGCATAATATTAGCTACCTACTAATGCTCTTAAATGTGGAGTGGTATCAGTTTTGTTGATATGTGTGCGTCTTACAATTATACTGATGCATAAGTGTGAAATTGATATACGTTGATATATTACAATAAATGTATGTGCATTGATCGTGGATTTGACTAGCCCTACATTATATACATAAATCACTATATCATTGTCACGCCTGACCCGTTCACCGATGAGAGTATGTTACATCTGGTACTGATAAGTAGATTAAACTTTCTTTCTTAGGAAATATATGAAATCATGCATTTCTTTTCCGAAGTATCTCAAAACTATTCCACGCTTAAATTGAAAGTTGTCCCACAAATGCAGTGTAAAGTAGTGGACAATGCAATAATTTATATACATTATTAAACGCATTTACTATTTTTTATAGCTTTTTATTCATTTTTTTCCACTCATCTAGAGAGAGTTTTAGGAAGACAAATGGCTCTCATGACCAGGAGTCAATCTTGATATCTAAAAAAAAATTTGAAAAATATATAATATTTATTTTGTCAAGTCAACGTTGATTATGTAATAAAATTTTGATTACAAATAGATTGCCAAGTTATGTTTAATTTGTCTTACGTCATCAGACATATTTCAATGTCTTTTAATGTGTGTTCCCTAACAATACTATTTCACTTTTTTGTGATGTGGTCACAGCTTCTCTAAAAGAGGCTATAAAATAATGGTAACTATTACTAATACCCTGACCAATCATATGGAAGTAAATCATAAATATGTGGTGATCACCGAATCAGGACTTTCCAACGCAATTCCTCGCTGGGAAAATGTTGTAGGACCTGAATTACAGGATATGTATCCCCCGTCACGGGAATTTAGTATAATATCTAAAGTTGAAGCCCCTTGCCATGCTTGCAGTGATGAATCACGTGCTGGCTGTGTTGGATTTAGAGAAGAAGAGTTACCAGGTGGACTGGTTTGATGATTGGGTGGAATTCTTGGGAGAGATATTGGCTTCATCTCCATGTATTCGTGAGAATCCTGGATGGGTTGCTTAGGAACTACATCACTTCGGGAAACAGCGGGATCTCCAGCAACACCAGGTTTGGACTACAGTTAGGGAAAATGTATAAAATTGAGTAATACCTTAAATAGTTGACCTGGAATTCAAAATAGAAATATATTATTATACCACAACCAATATGCTCTTGCGACTAATAATAATACAAAAAAAAAACACAATCAAGTAGTTAGCATGGCTGTAGAAAATATAGATAAACATCTAATGGCCCACTTATGTCAAATGAGTTTCGATTTACATCAGTTTAATCGCTGTAGATGCACAATGTATATACAATGTCATTGGGTAATACGATTTTGAATGTATCTATATAATATATATTCCGTTGTATCAAAACATGGCGTAGGAAATTTAGCATATATATTATAAATGTTTTTTTTCTTCTTCAACAATATCACACGGAATGGTATAGTCATTTTTATTTACCATTGTACAATCTGCATATAATTAAATGTGACGAACCTTTTTACGATTTAATTTTACGATTTGGTATAGATGATATTCTAGAGTGGATTTTATTTAAGCATACATTCTGTTTTATTTAAAATCTCGGTGAAAAAAATAGAGCTTGATCGTTATGATTTTATCAACAATATTGCATGGAGTGGTATTACCAATTCTATTTACCATGGTAAAATCAGCATGAGCGGGTTCTTGGTTCGAGTCCTTCTGGTGTATGATGGTCATTGAAACTCCGTCCGCATTCCCTGCATATAAATAACAATTTGAAAGTAAAATAATAAATTATTCGTGAGAGTCATTGATAGACAGTCATGAGAACTCATATTTAAGACAAAAAGATTCTGTATATTCTGAGTTAACTACGTGGATATTTTTTTTAATAAATAAGTAATCAAAATTAGCGGATGATTTGAATGGGAAAAAAGCCTAGTAGGGCCGCACCAACAAGATCCGAATGGAAAGCTGGTAAACTTTTGATTTGACAAAAATGTGTTTCAACTTTTTTTGTCAAATGTAACACAGATATTCAGCAAGCATCTTAACAAGAAAACGACTTACCAATTTTTTTTCTATAACCGATGATACTGCAAACGCTTATAATGAAAAGCACGAAGCTCGAACATCCAACAACAATAACAGTGTGCACTGGCTTCCAATCTTCAAGTTAATATGAACAAGAAAACAACACCTTAATAAGTCTAGTGGAAAGATGCCTTGTACCAAAAATTATCAATAAACATATTTTTGTTTTCTTTGAATTAAATCTGATTCGAGGGTTTAAAGAGAAGGATGATATCAATAAAATGTTTATTTTACGATCGCGTTTCGTTAACACTAAATTTTTCATAAGATTTTCCTGTGACGATTCCTACATCCCATCGTTTAATAGTCACTTTAATAATTACAAAACTACTATAGCTTTACATGGACATCACCACTCTTCCCTAACACCATACAAGCATGCCAGGGTCCCGTCTTAAAAGAAGAGTTACGATTGAGCCAATCAATCGTAACTCTATGGAAATCCATCAGTGTCATAATTTGTTCCACAATAAATTTGCACAACGTCCTCTGTGAACACAAAGAAGTAGAGTGAATTTTCAAGAAAACAATGAATACATGAATATACATCATACTAAGAAAAAATGCTTAACAAAAATCCATAATAGATGTTGACGTTGCTGGCCGTCCATAATTCTGATTGATCGGATTATTACAACTCTTAGTAAGACAGGGGCTAGGTTTCACAGGTGCGTGTATTTACTGTGTATTAGGATAGCCGAAAGAACTCATCTCCCTCCCCTGCCAAAGGCATTTCATGAACATACAAGATTGATTGATTGATTCATTTATTTCCACACTTCATAAAAAGAACAATACAGTGTAAAGATGATTATAACATAATACAGTACAATATATTCCAATGCATAAACAAAACATACACTACACAAAACAATAAACCAAAATCTGAACAACACTTAAATCAGACAAGAAGAGAACAGTATATGTATATGTGGGGGATCATTTAAAAAGTTAAAAACTTATAACACAATCCCAATTTTGTCAATAAAAGTTTGAGTTTTGCAGAGAAAGACTAGAAAAAAAAAGAAAAAAAATGTAGTTGAGGTAACTTAGTTTAGGAAATTAAAGTTTTTGTAGAAGAAACGTTTTAAGTTTATATTTAAATACATGAAAGGATAATGAATTTTTTACATCTTCAGGGAGACTGTTCCAGAATACAGGATCATATTGAATGATTGACTTTCGGGATAAGGATAATTTACCACATGAAACACGGTAATCAGATTTTCTTCTAGTATCATAATTGTGAATATCAGAATTTTTACAAAATAAAGAATCAAAATTTATTGGAAGTAATTTCTTGTAGTATAAATACATAAAGATACCAAGATTATAACTATATAATTCATACACAGGCAATATTTTAAACTTAAGAAAGAGTGGAGCAGTGTGAGCTCTGAAACAAGAATAAGATATAATTCTGATTACTCTTTTTTGTAAAACTAAAGTTCTATCTAATACATATTTATTTGAAGACCCCAAACAATAATTCCATGATTGAGTTTTGATAATATTGTAGTGTTATAAAGCATTAAGAGAATATTTTGTGGGACAAATTCACGTAATCTATTTAAAACACCTATATTTCTAGAAATGAGGGAGTTTATCTTGTTAACATGACTTTTCCATTTTAAATTATCATCAATGTAAATTCCAAGAAATTTTACTCTCTCCACCCTTTCTACTTCAATATCATTACTATATAATTTAACAGATTTTTTTATCTACATTGTTTCTACTGATGATCATAAAATTTGTTTTCTGAATATTCAAAACTAAATTATTAACAGAGAACCATTCCTGTACTTTATTAAGTTCAATATTCATATTTTGATGTAAATAACCTATGTCACTGTGGCTAAAAAATATATTTGTGTCGTCAGCAAAAAGAACAAATTTTAATAAATTAGAACAGATATGAAGATCATTAACATATATAAGGAAAAGGAGAGGACCGAGGATTGAACCCTGCGGTACGCCTATTGATACTTTTTTGAACTCAGAATGACATGAATTATAAAGAACACATTGCTTTCTACTACTTACATAATTGTGTATTAATTTAAGGGCAATAAAAAGATAATTTACTAAGTAATATGTCATGGTTAATATAATCAAACGCCTTTTTTTAGATCAATGAACACTCCAAACGTTATTTCGTTATTCTCATAAGCATTTATAACGTCATTTAAGGAATCTATCAGAGTATGAGATGTACAATGTTTTTCTCTAAATCCAAATTGTTTTTGATAAAGTATCTGATTATTATTAAAATATGTAATTAGCCTAGTACAAATACATTTCTCCTGCATTTTGGAGAAACATGATAATAAGGAAATAGGTCTATAATTTGAGAAAACATTTTTTGGACCAGATTTATACACAAGAATAACTTGTGATATTTTACAACTATCAGGAAATATACCTTCTTGAATACATAAATTGAAAGTAAAGCATAATGGTTTACATAAAATATGAATAGTCCTTTTTACAACAACATTTTCAACACCATCAATTCCTGGGGCTTTTCCATTCTGTAAGCAATTGGCGATGTTAATAATTTCCTTGTCAGTAATAGGTTTGAGAAATAAAGAACAAGGCAGGGTGTTTTCAGGTAAGAAATATAATCAATATGACCTCTTGCAATGTTGTTTGTGATAGTATGTCCAATATTGGTGAAGTATTCGTTTAATGCATGTGCAATGTCATTTTCATTTCTGATTTCTATTTCATTATTTATAAAAACTAAATTATTATCAGAAGTTTCAGGTTTCTGTTCATTTAATAAACCATTTATAACTTTCCATGTTTTGCTAAGATTGTTTTTTACTTTACTAAATTTAGAATAATAAAATTATTGCTTAGATTTTCTAACAAGACTCACATATTTATTCTTAAAAGATTCATATTTTGCCTTTTTATTATCCGTAGGTTTCTTTATGAAGTTTGCAAACAACCTGTTCTTGTTTCTATACATACGTTTGAGTGTAATATCAAACCAATCATTCTTTTGCTTTCGGCTTACTATTTCTTTTAATGGGAAACTAAGTTCATATATTTCAAGAATAATTTTCATGAATTCATCATATAGCAAGCTAGGGTCAGCAATATCGTGACTGTCATAAATACATGAAAAGTCAACCTCTGATATTCTTTGTAAGACCCTAAGGATGCCATCTTCAGTAATTTGCCGTTTATAAAACTTTTTACTCGACTTCGTTGGCAACGAATAATCAAAAATAGAAAATATTGGATAATGATCAGAAACATCACAGATAACAGAACCATAATAGAGGTTACATGAGTTATTAACAAAAATATTATCAATTAAAGTTGATGAAGTTTGAGTAATCCTGGTGGGTAGACTAATTAGTGGGGAAAATGAAAATGATGACATAATTTCAAGAAATTCATTAATATAATTCAATTGATCCATCTTTTTTATATCAATATTGTAATCACCCAAAAATATACAATGTTTCTGCTCACCATTAACCTTTTCAACAATATTGGTAAGAACGTTAATAAATTCATTGATTGATTTTTCAGGGGGTCTATAAAATACTCCAATTATGAGGTTTCTACCCAGGTTAGGAATTTCAATAAAGCAACTTTCACATGTATCACAAAAAATATTAAGATCACATCTGTTTACAAACTCAATACTATTTTTGATACCAAAACCAACACTACCGCCATGTCTTTTATGACGGCCTAATCCGACATATCTATAATCTTTAAAAATATGTTCTGGTGCAGTGTTCTCTTTTATCCAGGTTTCAGAAAAAGCAATTACATCAAATGGATGATGTAATGAATACAATAAAGTGTCTATTTCAGAATAATTTCTATTCAAGCTTCTACAGTTAAGGTGCATAATAGAAAATTTAATTTGAGAAAACATAGCAAGCTCAGTCCTGAGCTGCTCAGGGGTTAATTGACACTCACACTCACTTGTCATCATTTCCCTTAGAATATTACCTCAGGAGAAGAGAAAAAAAGAGGAAGTCAAGAAAGTAAAAATACATGCAAGTAATTAAATCAAAATATGATGTATATATATATATATACATATGTACAAACATAAAAATTGCAAAAGCAATGAAATTTCAAAATTAGAAGCACTAATTTCGAATAGTCCAGGAACCACAATTACATTGAATTAGACCAGATCATAGTATAATTACGCCCAATAGGCTTTGGTTGGTAAGTATGGTTTTGGTATTAATAATGATGTCCAATTATGATACAGATAATCTACAAATTTTTCGGACAATCATACCAATGTGAGTTTCGAAAATGAAAAACAAAACTAAAATCCAATATTACATGTTTATTATCTTCAATTACTTGCTAAATTTAAAAATTGATGAATACAATTATATACCTTCCGACTGTCCACATTTAGCAGTGCTTGAATTACTATACAGAAGGCTTGTCACAGGACTGTTTCCGACAGTTGTGGATTCTAAATAGATAACATAAAACACGTGTTAAAATGAAATTACATTCAACACCAGACGAAAATGTAAGGTGTAGATGAGATGAACGAATGATTATAATACTGAAAACATAAAAAATAAATGTGCGATATAATGAAAACTTCCACCATAATATTGAAAATATAAATGAATTAATTGTTCTATATGCCCTATTGCGCATTCGTAGATGTTTACTGAATAAAAAAATGAATTTTTCGTAACAGTTTTCTCTTTGCTCTGTGTAATATTGAACTATAAACAACAATATATTCTTTATACTGCTTTTAACTGTACACTTATCGGAGTGAATATAAAAAAAATGATTGTGTGAACTATCAGTCTAAAATAACCCTTGTCCGTGTTTCCTTTTGGATCTCCACTAACAAATCTTTAGTCGATCTAATAGAATACAAAACAAATTTAATTCCCACTCCTAACTGCACCATGCCATGCATCAACTCGTTTAAATTATATACTAATTTGTATGACGGTAATTTGTTATGACATTGTTTTTAATAGTTATTTTTTAATGTTACAAGAAGATAATGTGTACACGAACACACCAAGCTCACCTTCCTTTTTTATGATGACGGATGCGATGATTTGGTCGGAATTTTTGACAATACAAACGAGCTCTATTTCACCATCATCGTCATCCATATAAGTTGATGAGAAGTCAATTGTTAGTGTTGGCAAAGTAAGTCTAGTATCCTTTGAGTCATTAATAAGCTTTAGAGGTCGAACGCTATACCATAACATGTCCATGCCCTTTAAAACCGTCCATTCCAGGTCCACAGATGGCTTCACCAACGTACTGGTCTTACAGACAAGCGTCTTGTTTTCCCCTTCTTCAACAACGATTGATCCTCCTTTCGGAATTATTTTATCATCTCGGTCGTAGGCACCTTCAACCAACGTCAAGCCTTTTGCTGGAACTAGTAAATAGGAGTAAGGACAACACATAAGTTTGTATCATAAAATAAATAACTTGATAACAAATATGTTTATATTATTGACAATCATATCTTTGGGAAAATCAAAATCTACTCCAAACATTTAAGCAAGTGAATTCTTTTATGGAAATGCCTTTGGAATAGTGGCCTCAACTTCAAATACATATTTTTCCGTATTAGGACAACTACCCCCTGGACAATCACCCCCGGGCAACTACCCTCCCGGACAATTACCCCCGAGGACAATTACCCCCCGGACAATTACCCCCTGAGGACAACTACCCCCCGGACAACTACCCCCGGACAACTACCCCCCCGGACAACTACCCCCCGGACAATTACCCCCCGGAAAACTACCCCCGGATAATTACCCCCCCCCCACTCAATTACCCCCTGGACAATTACCCCCGAGGACAATTATTTATTCTCGAGTATCTTGGAATCAAACGGTCACCGCTGTAAGAAGCCGTAAATAGTCAGCTTCATCTGCAAATCTTTACGAAATCCAGAACTCGTACGAACGCATCATCCGTACGATCATTATTGTTATGTCACATTCCTTTTGGCAATCTTCGTATGACCAGCACAATTTATATTTCTTAGCTCGCCATGTGGGCCGCCGGAAGATGTGATTGAAGCTTTTACATTCCAATGTAAATATCGCGCGGCTCAATAACCGCTTCTTCCCGTGCGTTCAGGCGTGCTAAAATAGAGGGGGAAACTAAGAACACGAGATTTGAATGAAATTGTAGAACTATATTAAAAAGGTATAAAGTGATATTTTGGATTTTGTATTTGTAGTTGTTATTGTTTTTTTAAATGCTGAATAAAGAATAATCCAGCTTATAACATCCTTCTGGGGTTTGAACTTCTTTTGTAACAATAATCGACACGGCGCAAATCCTACATAACAGTTTGCCTTATTATTAGGTTTTGGTTTAACTGTTTTGTGTTTGAACAGAGGTATTATCATAATTATCTGGCGCGCGCGAAATATCTGTAGTGTTGATTTATTTTATGAGAATGCTCTACTTAATCAATGGCAAAATTAAAAGGGAATTTTGGAGATTTTTCTATGCAAACCATACGACCCGCCATTGATTTGGTACATGAGTCCGTCACTATTTGCAAGGATGGAGTGGGTACAGACCATTGGCGGAGCCACAAAATTAAAAGAAAAGGGAAAGAAAGAGAAAAAAAGAAAAAAAGAAGGGGAAAGAACGGAGGAAAAAAGAAAAAGAAAATAGGAGGGTGACGAGTGAATAAAATAAGATAAGGGGAATAGCCTGTTCGATGAGATACATAGCTTGCTCAATATGCTGATATGTAGCTTAAAATAAGTATTGAAGTCAATATACAAAACATATTTCATCTCGGAAATCGAACTTTCATTATTTTGTGTAATTTACAAATTCATTTTTAAAAGGTGCTCTGTAACAAATGTCAGTTTCATGGTCTGAATATTTTTTTTTGCTCGCGATGAGCGCTCGCAAATTTTGATTTATCAGGTACCTTTTATTTTCGTGTATTCCATAAAATTGTCAAAATATCCCTTTTCAGGTCTGATTGTAAAAACGTATCAGCTAGCGCTGCACACTCGCATTTTGATTGGCGAGTTATATAATGTCTCAATATTAATTATACAACAAACTATACTTAAAATCCCCTTTTCATGACAGTGTATAAAAAAAATTATGCTCGCAATTTGCGCTCGCTTTAATGGTTTAAATATATTAACTGATGCGTCCTATTTATAATTACAAGAGTGCTTGAAATGTCCAGTTTTCAGGCCATAATATCATCAGATTTCGCGCCCTCATTAGGCATAGATATTAATTTAAGAATTAAATTGCCCTTTTTTTCATCTTGCGCTTAGCAAGAGGAATAGGAAGACAGTCATTGACATGTCCTAAGGATGTCCCATTCCTATGTCAAAACTCTTTTTTTCAGATCGGAATATCTCGCGCTCGCTTTGCGCTCACTTTGGTTTTCATGATAAAAGATTATTTAGAATGCCTAGATTATAGGTTTAAATATGAAACACGCGCGCGTATGTTTATACAGATACTCAACTTGTTCTCTTAACCACCAAGCTATTCTGGTTCACGGCTGTCACGATGAACTAGAATTTAAATACCCTCAATCCTCTTCTGTTATGGTTTTCATTAAAGATCGAGCATGCGATCTTAAACACATAGGAGTAATGCCGAAAATGTATTTACAAATTATGATTTCCTCCTATTAAAGCATCTTTATTTACTGTATAGTTATATAGCTATCCTGTTCACGATTACAAAAATTGATTAAATTTTTCAATTCTTTTCGGCTCGCGCTTCACGCTCGCATTATTTGATTGTTGAAAAATGTAAAGTCTTCATGGCTAAGTGCAAGCAGTCATTTCATGAATGTTCAATTGTTGTATGAAAACTTTAAAATAAAAGGTAGTATGAGGGACGCTTTACATATTATCTGATGCATATGTGCTTAACCAAAATGGGAGGTTTAGAGGCGCAAGCTCTGAAGTAAAAAAAAATGAGAGAGAAAGAGAGAGAGAGAAAGGGAGAAAGGGAAATATCAAAGAGAAAAGAAAAAAAAAAGTTATTAAGATAATTGAAGTAGAAAATATTTTGAAAACCTGTGTCACCGGCCAAGACTTACAATGGATCCCGCTTGATTTTAACATCGATGCCGGAGAGGAGGGGGAGGGGTAATTGTACTATGGGGTAATTTTCCTGGGTGTAGTTGTCCAGGGGGTAGTTGTCCGGGGGAATTGTCCGGGGGGTAGTTGTCCGGGGGGTTATTGTCCGGGGGTAGTTGTCCAGGGGGTAGTTGTCCGGGGGGGTAGTTGTCCGGGGGGGTAGTTGTCCGGGGGTAGTTGTCCGGGGGTAGTTGTCCGGGGGGTAGTTGTCCGGGGGTAATTGTCCGGGGGGTAATTGTCCGGGGGTAGTTGTCCGGGGGGTAGTTGTCCCGGGGTAATTGTCCTCGGGGTAATTGTCCTCGGGGGGTAGTTGTCCTCAGGGGGTAATTGTCCGGGGGGTAATTGTCCTCGGGGGGTAATTGTCCGGGGTAGTTGTCCGGGGGTGATTGTCCAGGGGGTAGTTGTCCTAGAACCATATTTTTCCATTCAGTGATGTTTAATCGGGTAGATATGACCAAAATTATGTACGGATTTTTTTTTAATTTGCAGTATATGGTGTCTACTTCAAGAATCCGATGGGTGCCACCTGGCCATCCTTCTTTGGCAATAGTTGACGTCATAGGCTACGCCCACTTTTTCACATTACCTCATATTTTACGGGATAAACAAGTCATGTTTAGTATCAAATTTAAGCAAATTAAAATCAAATGCAAATATAGGTCAGCTAAAGGTCATTTAAGGTCATAGGTCATATTGCATTACAAATGTAAGTAATACAAGCAAGTTATTTATTATATGCACTATTTTACTAAAAGTTAAGTTGAGGGTCAATCCGAAGGTTCATTAGTCCGAAAACGAAATCAAGTTCGTTCTTCCAAAGGCACGTTAATCCAAAGACGCAAAAACGAAATAAGGTTCGTTATTCCAAAGGTTCGTTAATCCGAAAATGAAATGAGGTTCGTATCGTAATTCCAAATCTGAAGTTTTAAAAATCATTTTTGTTTAATTTTGGGCTTATTATGTCATACTGTTTAACAGGGCATCCCACGCGAGATGATGCGAGCGCTAATCGCAAGCTCAAACTTTTGGACATTTTAATAAGAAATGAATATTAAACATTCCGAGCAGTTCTCGTAAAAAATGATAAAGGTATGCGCATCTAAATAAAGAATTAACGCGAGTGCGAAGCGCCAGCTAAAAATTTATGATATTCCAGCCTGAAAACTGGACTCTCTTAGCATTTTTATAACTAGAAAAAAGGGTGAGTGCCGTACTTACCGCCCTTTTACACGGTAAAATAAAACTTGTAATTTGCACGATGATTCCAGTGGAAAATACGGCTAATGACAATTATTTAGCACGTGTGCTACCAAGCTAGAACATGATTAGAATCACGAACGCTAATCACAGTCAAGATAACAATAGCAATCATTATTGCAATGATGATCAAGATTCACGTGTTAAAAGGCCCTTCATAATAACTAACCGCCCTTTTACACGGTGCAAAATCGTAATGTGATTGATGATTCCAGTGAAAAATAATTATAATGACGAATTTAAGCACGTGTGAAACCAAACTAGAATCACGAACGCTAATCACAATCACGAATTCAAATCCTACTCCGGAGGTGAATTCCAGTTAAGTGTCACTCAAATTACGGTACGAATTTTACGTCTGATAGGGTTGACCTCCAAAACATATTTTGAGGGGCGGAGCATACGTGACCATTCACGCACTCACAGTACTGTAGTTTCTGTTTTGCGATGCAGTGCTTTGATTGGGTTTGATTGACAAGTCACCAAGGACACAATACCGCCTTCTCTCAGGAATTAGAATTCAAATCACAGTTTTCAAATGAACGTGTGAATGGTACAATGATTCTAAAGACGAATTGTAATCATCATCACAATAATGATTCGGAATCCTTGTGTGAAAAGGCCCGAACGCAAAGCGCTAGCAAAAAAAAAGAAATTGTGATTTTCTAACCTGAGATGTATTATGTTGTACTTCAAAAATAGTATTAACATTGAAAAAGTGCACATTTCATAAAAAAAAAAGCATTTGCCCTTTTTGAAAAAGTGCATTTTTCCTACGGGGATTTTTATTTCTTCATAACCAGCAGAAGATGTTAAAAATTACGCATCTTCCCCTATAAATCCCTTATTTGGAGGTTATTTCGTTTTCGGATTAACGAACCTTCGGAATGACGAACTTTCGGAATATTCGAAACTTCAGAATAACGAACCTTCGGAACAACGAATGTAACCCAAAATGTTTTATTTGTATAGATTATTTGAAATCACATGCATTGTTTGATACCCAAAAATGTATGTTACACGTTTTGCTTATTTGTGATTATAATTTCTACATTTGATTTTGGATTTGCTTTAATTTGATATCAACCATGATATGTTTACTCCACTCAATAGAAAAGTAATACTTTAGAGAAATATAAGAAAGTTGTAGTTAAAACAAATTATGATAAAATTTGTTGCATTTTGAAATTGTTAGGTATCACAATTATCTGCGATGAGAGTAGTAAGACACAGAAGCCAAATGCTATTATTTTTTATCAAATTATAATTTAATATTAATTTCTGAAACAAATGGAACGCAAAGGGAATTATAGAAAAAATTTAACTTATGTGTTCCTCGGCAATAAACGTTTGTCTTGTCATGCTTCTCACTTTCCACCCTTTCACACGGTAAGCTTCGGAAAATAATTCCCGGTATACTTAAAGCCTGGTATATTTGTATATTAGTTTGATTACAGTAGATTATTTTACCATTGACAGTCAAAATGGTTTTACATTCCGCAATATCCTGATGATAAATCATACTTAGATCATATTCGGATTCATCCGTAATAAAACATTAAATTATGATTTGATAAAAAAATATAAGCATTTTGCTTCTGTGTCTTACTACTCTGACCGCAATTAATTATGATACTTAACAATTCCAAAACGCAACACATTTTATCATAATTTGTTTTGATTACAACAGAGAGTGTTTTACCATTAACAGTCAAGTTGATTTTGCAGCCAACATCTTTGTCAGGATAACGCACAATGAGATTGTATTCAGCTTCATCCGCCAACGAAACATTCCATATTGTTAAATTAGTATAGATCATGAAAGCATCTCCGTCACATGGGGTGCATTTTACAATGTAATTGAATAATATTTTCGAGTCACTCCGTCTTAAGGTTATATGCAGTCCATTTATTAGGTCGATTTTGATGCACTGTAGATTGATGTCATCCCCAGCACTTACGGTTCTATGTTCATGTTTTACACCTTGAATAAAAAAGCATTTCATTTTTTCGTATTATTAGTAAATTGTATTAACCTCCATTGATATATTGATCACTAATATTAGTTACCCGTATGGAGTATGTAGCTGTATGATATATACTTCATCATCTTCACATACTGTTTATTCCTATATTACAACCAATCATATATGATCGAATAATAAATATACACTGTAAGATATAGGGCTATTTCAGATAGTAATGGATAGACTACATTTAAATGTACTTTACATATTGTCTTAATTTTGGAGATTTATATAAATAATCTTCCCTATAGTGACAGTATGAATAAGATGGGTACAATTTAATCATGTTATATAGATAAACGGTATCCACTGCTCATGATTACTTTTATTTGTTAATGTATACAATGTTTGCCAATATAGATAATAATATGTTTCTATTATGGTTTCAAGAAGTCCTGTGTATTTTTTTCATGAAGATTGAATTGGCATCTAATCAAAAGTAGTCAAAATTCACATTATTTATTAAACGTGTATTTATCAAGACTATCTTAAAGCCAGTGGAGTAACTATGGGCGGGGGAGGCATGGGGGGGGAGGCACGTGCCCCCCCCCCAATCGGCTGGCCAAAAAAAAACAGGAAAAATGAGAAAAAGAGGAGAAAAGGAAAATAAACTTGGGAAAGAATAAATTATTGTTCATTATAATGTTATACTATATTATAATTATGTTATGTTACTGTATACTACATTAGAAACATTTTGTTTTCATAACATTATGAAACATAAATTGCTCAGGGCCTATGCCTTTATTGTTCCTGGTGCTCGCATTGTCTGTTTAACTATATATATTAGATCAAATATTTTTTTTCGGAACACTATAGTTTTCAAGTATATTTGAGAGACCTGACGTCAAATCAAATCAATATACACCAAATATATTTCCTCGCACTTTCGAGTTATTATTGTTTTATGTAGTGACATATGCTTCTTTTTTTATGACTACTAAAGTGATTGCCCGATCTTAAGGTCTTAATATAAAACATTTCCTGTCCGTGCTTACGTTCGCATTAGTGGATTGGTAAGATATGTTTGCTCTTCATGAATTCCAAACTAAAATCAGTCATTAAAATGACCTGAACATAAAAAGAATTCAGCTCGCGCTTCGCGCTCGAATCATTTGGTTAAGGAAATACGTATGGTCTTGGTGAATTCATAGAAACAAGCCTTATAATGCCCCTATTCAGATCTGCATTTCCTAAATTTTCAGCTCACACTTCGCGCTCGAATTATTTGATTAGTGAGATGCGTATGATAATCATGATTTCATTGACTACAAATAGTGCTTCATAACTTGGCGCTTGGCACTCGCATTAGATGTCTATGGTGACATATGTATACTCGTACTGGATTCCTTAAAATATCCCTTTTTTTGAGTCAATATATACACAAATTTCAGCTCGCGCTCGCATCATTTGATTAGTGAAATACGTATGGTATTCGTGAATTCCTACAAACAAGCCTTAAAATGCCCCTCTTGAGGTTTGAATTACCTACATTTTCAGCTCGCGCTTCGTGCTCGCAATATTTGATAAGTGAGATGAGTATGTTAATCATGATTACAATGACTACAAGTGCTTAGACTACAATTTTGTTTAGATGTAATTCTAACAAAATCAGCGAGCGCTTCGCACTCATATTAGATGACTATGGTGAAGTATACTCGTTATTGATTCCTAAAATATAGTCCTTGAAATGTCCCTGTTTGGGTTCAATATATACACAAATTTCAGCTCGCACTTCGTGCTTGTATTGTCTGTTTACCGAGACAGGTACATAATTATCATGATTAAAAAAAATTGGCTTAAAATGTCCCTTTTTAGGTCTGTATATCAAAAATTTTCAGCTCGCGCTCCGCGCTCACATTATTTGATCAGTGAGATACATATCCGTTTAATGGCACTGTTCTAAAAAAATGTCTCTATTAGGTCTTGATAAGAGATGGGCTATGTGGTTAACCCAAAAGTGATTGATTCCAACTTGAATACTTTTTTTAAAATCAATTCTTTATTCATTCATATCTAAAGAGGTAAAAAACATATGCACAATGCAAACAATTATTTGAAGTGCAGAAATACTGCAAGATAACATCATATCATGAATAAGCGAAACATTGCCTTGATTATCTATTATCATTAAATGAAAGAGAACTTATAAAAGCAAAGAGGCCTTGTGAAAAAATGGTCTGCAAAAGAAATTAAGATACATATTATATGATAGCTCTATCTCTTGCCTCCTAAATGCCTCTATAAGCATTTTGACAACTCTCTCGGACTGGCATGTCAAGTCACTTCTATTTATATTTCATGCGTTCATGACAATTAATAGGCTACCATTTGCATACAAATATATACCGCTAAAGTGAACCTGGACTGTAGAAATAGTACAAATTGCCTTTTCTCTGAAAAAGTATTATTCTGGATTGAAGGGGGAGGGTGATGGATCGATTTTTGGGAGGTAGGGACATGGGACATTTCGAGTCTCTTGGGGGTGATATCGGGGCATTTTTTCCCTTAACTTTGGAGGGATAAAGGCTCACACATCCATCTCCGGCACAGTTTCATATGTGAAAACTAGTGTAAATTATCTTACATCTTGAAAAATATGAATTGTGAAAAGGGGTGAAAAATTGGGCAGATTGCTCAAAAGAAAATTAGCCCTTCTTCCTACAATGATTTGGTTAAATAATTCAAGAACTCTCACATTTTACTTTTTGCGATAGTTATAGGTGCACTGTAAAAAAAATGAAGTGCTAATTTAACACTTACATTGCTTGTATAGTGACTGCACTACGAGTGCTGATTTTCTAGTATAAATTTGGACTAGAAACTAAGAAATCAGCACTCGTAGTGCAGTCACTATACAAACAATGTAAGTGCTAAATTAGCGCTTCATTTTCTACAGTGTGTAGTCGTGAGAAAAAAAACGTCATGCAAAATGTATGCACCATAACAAGTACAATGACCTACTTACCAACAGAGCAAGTTACGAATCCGATTATCAAACAAATATACAATTTGCACATGATTACTTATATTGTTCACTCAACGAGAATGTAAGTATTCTGTAACAGAACGCTAGGGGAATATTACTAGTTGCAAGGTTTTAAGTTTGCACACTTTATCCCTATACTTTTCAAAACACAAAAGACTGTTAAAATTACATGGTGTTGGCGCTCTTTAAATGGGACATGCATTCAAAATTGGAAGCGTCCGCCCATTTAATTTTTTAACACATTAAAGCTCGGCATAGAAAGGCGCAATAATAACGATAGTTTACTTAGCCAAAACATGGCATACCTCTAATTGCAAAATTTTCTGGATATCGGTTTCTATATCGTTTTGCTTTGAGGGTCACAACAATTGTGAAAGAAAAGGGACCACTGAGAAAGGTGGATTCCAATTAATTTGTCCTCTTAAAAAAAAAAATCGGATATATTACTTTTTGAGAAATTCAATTTTATCTTATATTCATTGAACACGTTGGATATCCGACAGATTCGACCTTTTTACCTGCCAATTCTACAGCAAAATAAAGAAGTTATGTCTTTAAATGTCGGATTTTTTTATAGCTTTTTCACGTTTTTCTCCTAAAAGAACCTTGTACAGTTCGTAATGTCTTATCAACAAATTTCAGGGATAAACTCTTTAATCGAAGAGGACATTGGTAGATGGTAAATAAGACAGCGAATATATAACTGAATATTTAATCTGTTAAATTGCATCTATAAGTATGATTGAATGAATACTAGTAGTAACCGATGTTGAAATCCGAATTAGTCATCCGGCACTAATCTTTCATTGCCCTTCTTCTCTAGCCAGCAGCCACCTTGAAGGTAAGAGCCAGTCTGAAAACATGATCAAAATTAACATGGTCAAGTGAACTTTTTACAACTTTACCATAATAATAAACAATTTGATTGTGGTCATCTGCGAACAGTGGCGTACCGTGGGTCACGGCATGGGGGGGGGGGACTAGCAATATCTCGAGTCACTTACATGTAGTTGGCGCGCAAACCCTCTAAATGGCCGTTTATATTGACCTAATACAGAGATATTTTAAGTACCGTGCCATTAAAATGATATGTATCCCACTATACAAATAAAGGCAGCGCGAAGCGCGAGCTGAGCCTTTATCATAGTCACGTTTAAAGAGGGACGTTATCAGTAAATATGTGTAATCGTGTTTCATATCCGTCTCACTAAACAAACAATTTTTGTATATATTGCCTTCAAACAGAGATGTTTTAGGACTAGTTTTCAGGAATCCATGGAGGCTGTACATTTTTCACTTATAAAATAAAGCGAGCGCGGATCGCGAGCAAAAAAATCTATACATTCGGACCTGAAGAGGGGCATTGTAAGGCTTGTTTGTAGAAATTCCTTAAGACCATACGCATTTCCATAACCAAGTGATGCGAGCGCGAAGCGCAAGCTGAATATTTATGACATTCAGACCAGAAAAAAAAATCATTTAGAATGATGATAATGATGATGGGTTTTTGTATAGCACCGGTTTCCGCCTTTGCTGGGCGCTAACGGCGCTTGCTCAAAAAGGGAATATTTCACAATTATCAGTGCCTTCAATCAGTGCTTAGAATCATAATTCGTACAGATACTGTCCTAGTAATGCTACAATTGAGTTATTTTTGCGATGATGTTGGACTGGGGAACAGAAAGGTCTTCAGGTAAGACTCAAAAGCTGATTGGTTCTCTGCTCCTCTGATAAATTGGGGAAGGCTATTCCACAGCTTTTGTCCAGACATGCAGAGAGCTTGGTCACCCCAGGTTGTGTGGCGGAGAGATTCAGTCAGCAATGCTTGATCTGCTGATCTGAGACTGCATGTTGGTCTATGCTGGTTGATAGAAAGCCAGTGTAGGTCACGCAAAATTGGAGTAATGTGGACTCTCATTTTTTGAAGGGACACAAGACGTACTGCCATGTTTTGCAGACACTGAAGTCTGTGTAGTTGATGTTGAGTCAAACCAGTCAAAATCGAGTTGCAAATGTTCAGTAGGGTTGTTACAAATGCCTGAGCAAGGAGTTCAGCAACTTTCTTAGTTGCATGCTTGCTGATCCTTCCAAAATTACGAATTGAGATGCAGGCAGCCTTGGAAGTGCATGTGACATGCTGCTCCATTGTAAGTGAGAAATCAAATACCAGTCCAAGGTTTGTCACTTGATCCAAAGGCTTGATTAAAGAGTTGCCAATTCTTAGATGGTTTATTGCCAATTTGGCTCGTTGTTGACGAGATCCCACTCCATCTCCGGTGTCTTGCTTAAGAAGCTGAAGTTGGAGATCGGGCGATAGTTTGCTCATGTTCTCTGGATCAAGTTTTGACTTCTTCAGCACTGGATTAACTCGTGCAACTTTCAAAACTTCTGGTACTTTTCCGGATTGTAGAGAGGTATTAATGAGTTATGTCACTATAGGGATCACAGTAGAAGATCAGGATTGGAGCAACAGAGTTGGGATTGAATCAAGATCACATGATTTTGGTAGTGATTTTAAAGACTGTTTTCTTAGGAATTCATAAAGAGCAGACATATCTCAACAATTCGCTAATGCAAACCTATGCACGGACTGTTTTTTTTATATTCAGACATTAAAAGGGGACAAGCACTTTAAGTAGTCATGAAAAGGAAGCATAATTATGTCACTAAATTAAATAATGAAATATTGAAGTGCGAGGAAATGTTTGGTGTATATTGATTTAAAAACAGAATGTTTTAGTTCCATATAATCCCCTTGAACATGATTATTTATATCCATGATTATCTATCTCATTAAACAGACAATGCGATGGCCAGGAATGACGAACACTGGCCCTAAGAAGATAATGTTTCGTAAAGTTATGAAAAACAACATCTTATGTAATACGAAATAATATACAATTTCTTCTACTTTCCTGAATACGCTTATCGTTTATTCTGCCCCCCCCCCCTTCGCAAACCGATGGGGGAGGGGGGGGGGGCGTAGTTAGATCTGTAAGCCACTGTCAGAGGAAATACAAGACAAGAACATCGGATAAATTATACAAGATTTTAGACAATCCTAAAATACTTAGATTATTACGATGATCTAAGAATGCAATTCGTTTCTTGTAGCAGGCTCTTACGAATAGATTTCGATGGACCAGCACCTTCTTCTGTAGTCAAAATTAAAAAAAAAGCCTACACTATGTCTCCAAGAAGTTTCAAGAAAGTAAAGTGACTTTACTATATCAGGAGCAATGCCTTTTTGCCTTGATGGGGGCTCAAAATCTTGATTTTTTTAAATAAAGGTGGGGGTAACTTCGACAGTCCATGAGAGGAGTAGCCTTTGATTTTCCGTCACTTCGTTATATGTACTGTAACTGATATACAAATCCCCCTCCTTCCTCTCCATGATGTTTCAATAAAAATAAAAGTGGTTTTACTATACATCAGAAATGCCATTTTACAACATTGGGGGCTCGAGAAAGCAGGACAGGCTCCTATGCGACTATGCTTTAAAGTGCCAGAACGTGCATCTAATATGCAGAAGATATTATTTGACCCATTTAATCATAGTATAGACACACAAATCATGTTCCTTGATTTTGAACAAACTATACTGTCGGATTCTTTAAGTAGCAACAGCAATTTTAGACTCCATTTTAAAAGCCATCCTGGATTGTTTTAACATACTGGAGTGGACCACTGAGTTTCCTTGTACCTTGTCAAAATGCTTCACGCAGAAGGATGTGAAATGAACAATGTCCATCTAAAGTATCATCAGCCATTTTAAACTCCACTGTTTTCTGGTTTCTAGGGTAGATAATGAGAGAGTTATATCAATTTTCAGTGAATGGCGGCCATCTTGGACACCATCTTAAAAAATAAAATATTTTCGCGGACGCGGATTTTGGTAGATTTTTAGTATGTTATACTTGAGGTCAAATAGTACAAAAAACCTTTGGAAAAACATCTGTTGCAATTTGTTCCGGGTAAGGGTGTTTTTGGTCGTATATTGATGCGTCTATACAGACCAAGTAGGTATTTGTGCTCATCCACTTCTGGCTACCTCCTTATTCGAAAAGTTTCGAAAACTTGGGGGGGGGGGGGTCATTTGCTTTAGTATGCGTGCCCTACTTTGTGGAATAGCCTTCCTGAAGACATAAAACTTTACCTTTGTTGAAAACTCTTTTAACTCTTAGCGCTTTATGCGCCTTGAGCACTCTACAGAGTGGATTTGCCGCTTTACAAGTCACATTATTATCATTATCATTATTATTATCTAAACAAGTGCACACCTAGTTACCAATAATGCATGCATCATTTCCATTTCGTCGGCGGTTATCCGAACCGTCGTATCAGTCAATTTAAGTAAAAAAAAAAAAAAAAAAAAATCGATTTTGAGATTTTTGCAGAAAATTAAAGTACAGGTCCTACTCTATTCATAGCTAAATTTCTAGGCAGCAATTTTTTTTTCTGAGATACGAGAGGATTTTCACGGCGATGCCATACATTTTTTTGATAAAATGCGAAAATCCCATTGGAAACGTGTACCATAACAGAGCGATACGACGTTTTGACAAGCCGCGATTTCAATGCGCGCGGTCAGCCAAACTGTCGTATCGGCCACCTGCACTGCATTGACTTTGCACGTGAAAAGCGATACGACGTTTTGACTGACCGCGCGCATTGAAATCGCGGTCAGGGTTGTTGAATTCCCTATGGCGTTTTTGTACGGGGGAAATCTAATTATTATTATCAACGATTATGAGATAACTTCGTATGGTAACGCTCTTGCGCATGCGCACTTCATTCTAACCATAATACAGACGTTGAAACGTTTCAAGGAGTTCTATTGAATAAAGTTGGTTTTACCTTCAATCAATCGACTACTAAAGTCTTTATTGTGATTTCCCTGTACGGTCATGTCAACTGGCGACGTGGAGTAAACTGGCGGTATTCAAGAGAAAGAGTAATTAAAGGGTGTAAAAGGTGTACACTTGCACCCAATAGAGCACATGAAACTTTCACAAGTTTTAGGGAGCAAAATGTGTTTGCTCCCTATAAGGTTGACAAATGCATTATATTGGGTGCAAGCGTAAACAATTTACATCCTTTAGGGCGCAATCTTGCACCCTAAAGGGTGCTGATATTATATCAGTCTAGGGGTGCAAAATTGAACCTTTTCCCTTAGTGCGCATACATACATTACTAGATGACACGTAATTGAGTTGTCGCTCTTTAATAACGGTTGTTATCTCTACCCCCCCCCCCCCCCCCCCCATTTTAGTATATGAACTGTTTTCACTTTCTTTTTTAAGAGAAAAAATATAAACCAATCTATTTTTACGAAAAAGCTGTTGATCATGTATACATACCACTTGTGAAGAAATAAAAATGAGATTGATCAATTCAGTCACCATTTTAACATAATAATAATGCTACGAAAGTGCAGTGTATCGAAATATCTGGAAATAGTTGTTTAAGCTAGGTTATATAACTATCAAAGCTGAACTATGCAAAGGTTATTCTAACCTTAATTGGTAGCAAATTCTTTCAATCGAATAGCAGCTATTTATGCACGTCACTGTATAAAGCACAGTAGGCCAAATGTGTATTTTTGCCCTGTCCAAAAACGAAAAACGATGCCTTAGTTACAATTTTTGATCATGATAACATTATTGAATTATATTGAAATAGCTTTCAAGGAAATTAAACTAAATTGAATATAATTCAACAATAAAAATTATTTTCGACATGACCAGATGACGGAATATACTACGGAAATATAATTTAAAACACGTTCTAAACACGTAATATTTTTCCCGAATTAAATTTGGAAGGCAAGCACTCGCTAAATTTGCTTTATTCTTTTTTTTACAGTACATGGCTATCCAAACAATTTTGTCCTGAATATGAGCTCCGTATTCTTTTTCTCATCTCAACTCGTTAAAAAAATATCAGCAAGTAATAGCATTTGAACAAATACAGTTATGTTCCGGTTTACATGAAATTGACAATTAATTTCTATTCTGATTTAATTGAAGAATGGCAGAGATTTTTTATATCACAAAATAAATTAATATGAAAAACAAACTAGCTATGGCATGCAAATACAATGAAAAAAGTCATCAACGAGCTTTGCATAAATGTGAATAAATGCACCAATTAGCCCTACATCTATGAGGCGCCGATTGTGCCACTATTATATAGAACAATTATTTGTTATATAATCATTATTTATTAAATAATAACTATTATTTATATATAATTAACATTTTATTTGTAAATAACTACTATTATATAAAATAACATTTCTAATTATTTATATATAATTCCAAGTAATAATTCATTATTTGTAAATAATAATAGTTCGACATTCCATTATTTATAAATAATGATTATTTGTTTTTCATTATTTATAAATAATGATTATTTATTTTTCATTATTTATAAATAATGATTATTTTGTTTTTCATTATTTACAAAAAATGATTATTTGTTTTTCATTATTTATAAAATAATGACTATTTGTTTTTCATTATATATAAATAATGATTATTTGTTTTTCATTATTTATAAATAATGATTATTTGTTTTTCATTATTTATAAATAATGATTATTTTTTTTTTATTATTTATAAATAATGATTTTCGTTTTTAATTTTTTATAAATAATGATTTCACATACTTCATTATTTATAAATAATTGCAATTCGTTTTCCATTATTTATAAATAAGTTTTATATTATTTATAAATAATAATTATTTATTAACAATGCCAGTGCACATTTCTTTATTTATAAATAATTTGTTGAGTTTTCCATTATTTATAAACAATGATTATTTGTTAAATAATGAAAACGTCTACTTCATTATTTATAAATAATTTTTTCGAGTGCACCATTATTCTCATTATTTATAAATAATCATTATTTAATGTTCGAGTTTTCCATTATTTATAAATAAAGATTATTTGTTAAATAATGAACTATCTACCTCATTATTTATAAATAATGAAAATTAATCGTGTTTCATTATTTATAAATAACAATTTTGTTTCAATATCCCATTATTTATAAATAATCATTATTTATAAACAATCTTTACAGTTTGCCATTATATACAAATAATCATTATTTATATACAAATAACCATTATTTATAAATAATGGAAAACTCGCTATAACATGCAAATATGGGATCGCCCATGATATGAATATTCATGATGCGATTTCCTTTTTCGTGATTTTTCTTCACAAATGTTTGTCCATTTCCTCTTCATAATGACATTTCTTGAAGCAATTTTCTAGGGATATGGTCTGATTGTAATATTCTTCATTTTCTATATAACTTCGTCTTCGAAGAAATATCAAAAAGTGTAATTTTATACGATTTGTCCTACAGTTCACAATCCCCATAGGCGCGCGTGTATTTCACCTTTTCCATCGTAGGGACAACCGGTGAATCGACGGAGTGCTCTTCATCGAACTACTACGTTGGTTGGTCCCCGGAAGTGGCGGGCGGAATTTAGCCCGAATCCTCGATGGAAGTGGATCAAGTGCATATGAGCTGAGAGAGTGAAATATCAGTGTACGACCGTGCATCAGGCCCTTCTACTTTTTATAAATATTTCTTGTTGCTTTTTTTGTTAAGTTAATTTTTCCTGGTGTAGAGATAAGTTTCAGTTCTAATAATGCACTTCAAATTCATTTTGGAGTGTCTAATTGAGGCGTTTGGGGCAATTTCACCCTGGCCCCAAAATGCTCGCAACGATAATACGGGGGCATGATGACCCCTAAATTTTTAAAAACTTATTTTTCTATTGAAAATTATCACAAAATTCACCAAAAGTGTGCACGAAAGCCTTCGTATTTCACTTTTAAAACTCCAAAAAGTGCCCAAATGACAAGCTTGGTCGCTTCGCTGTGTCGCTTTCAACTTGAGAACGTTTACGCGTCTGCTCCCCCCCCCCCTCCGAAAGAAATTATGTATACGGCCATGCTCTAAAGAGCCTGGCACATTGATTTATGTATACTTTCATTTTCATTATTTGTATCTCATTATCAACATGGCCTTACGCATAATTTTTTCCGGGGGGGGGGGGGGGGGAGCATGACGCGCGTAAACTTTCTCAAAAAAATCTTGAAAGCGAGACAGCCACGTGACCAAGCCCAAATGACATTATAAATACAGAAATGTGCACTGGCATTGTTAATAAATAATTATTATTTATAAATAATAGAAAACTTATTTAAAAATAATGGAAAAACGAATTGCAATTATTTATAAATAATGAAGTATGTAGTGTCATTATTTATAAATAATGAAGTATGTAGTGTCATTATTTATAAATAATAAAAAACAAATAAACATTATTTATAAATAATGAAAAACAAATAATCATTATTTATAAATAATGAAAAACAAATAATCATTATTTATAAATATGAAAAACAAATAATCATTATTTATAAATAATGAAAAACAAATAATAATTATTTGTAAATAATGGAAAACAAATAATCATTATTTGTAAATAATGAAAAATAAATAATCATTATTCATAAATAATGAAAAACAAATAATCATTATTTATAAATAATGGAATGTCGAACTATTATTATTTACAAATAATGAAGTATTAATTGGAATTATAAATAAATAATTAGAAATTATATTTTATATAATAGTAGTTATTTATAAATAATAGTTATTATTTAATAAATAATGATTATATAACAAATAATTGTTCTATATAATATTGGTACATTCGGCGCCTCATATACATCCGGTAAATACCTAAAAGACGCAACAGTGCGTAGATTTGAAGCTTTCGTTAACAGAGAGAGAGAGAGAAAAAAAAATCTTTCAAATCGAGCCGAACGAGATTGACCAGAAAAATAGTTCTTCTTCTTCTTCTTCCGGGTGTAGTACAGACCTCTTGGTAGAGTATTTTCGTACCTTGTGTAGTGCTTAAAAACTAGTGTGCCATGCTGCATTGCCAAACCTCAGTAATATGCTTATGAGGTTAAAGGTGTATGTACATATAAGGTAAAAGTGCTCCTTGTGCAAGTAAAAACTAACTCCTTTTCCATCTAAGCCTTGCGCAGCGTTACCCCGTCCAGCTGCCTCTTAAACTGTTCCAGAGAAGAAGCAGATGTTACACTGGCAGGGAGCTGGTTCCAATGGCGTACAACACTAGGAAAGAAGGAGTTCTGAAACCCAGAGATCCTACACAATTGTTGTCGATATTGAGTATGTCGTCGTCCAGATGATCGTAGTGCTGGGTAGAGGTAAGGTGGTTCAGGTGGGATGGCAATCAGTCCATGAAGAATACGGTAGAGCATGATCACTTTCAGATGAGCTCTCCTTTCAGCGAGAGACTGCCATTTCAATGAGTGAAGCATTTCGGTGACACTGTGTCTGGGGTGGTAGTCTCCAAGTGTAAACCGAGCAGCACGCCTCTGAACCATTTCAAGTTTCCAGATGTAGTCTTGGTAGTGAGGATCCCAGGCTGTTGCTGCATACTCAAGGATAGGTCGTACATATGTCCTGTATGCCTGGTCCTTGATTTTCTTTGGGCAGCCATACAGGTTTCTCTGGATGAATCCACGTGTACTATTTGCTTTTTTACATGTACTGTCAATATGCTTCTTCCAGCTCAGCTTGGAGTTGATGTGTACTCCGAGGTACTTGGCATTGTCAACAGCTGGAAGTTCAACTCCATGAAGAGAATAAGGCGATTTGATGACATTTTTCACCTTATTGGTCACTCTCAGAACTTCACACTTCGATGGATTGAAAGACATCTGCCACTTGGCTTCCCAATCTTGCAGGTTAGTGAGATCTTCTTGGAGTGCGTCTGCGTCAGATTGCGAACTGATGTGTCGGTAGAGAAGACAATCGTCGGCAAACATCCGCACCTCCGACTGGACACAGTTAGGCAGGTCGTTGATGTAGGCCAAGAAGAGAAGCGGGCCAAGTACAGTCCCTTGAGGTACGCCCGAGTTGACATCAGCTGGGAGAGAGGTAGTTCCTTCAAGAACCACCTGTTGGACACGATCTTTAAGGAAGGCTCTGATCCAACCAAGAAGATTTCCTTGGATGCCATAGAAGGCTAGTTTTCTCAAGAGTCTTTCATGTGGTACTTTATCAAATGCCTTTGAAAAGTCTAACAGTACTGCATCTATCTGCTGTTTGTTGTCAATCCCTTTAGCAAGGTTGTGTATGGTCAGTAGCAGTTGGGACTCACAGGAGTGGAATTTTCTGAAACCATGTTGCTTTTCAGACAAGATACTGTTAGATTCCAGGTGATTGATGGTTTCAGAGAATATGATGTGCTCAAGGGTTTTGCACACAAGTGAGGTCAATGAAATTGGTCTATAATTGCAGGCTTCGTGCCGGTTACCTTTCTTGAAGATTGGTGTGATGAATGCAGCCTTCCAGTCTAATGGAATTGCACCTTGATGTAGGGTGGACTGGAACAGTAAAGAAAGGACAGGTGCAAGCTCTGTAGAACACTCCTTCAGGATACGTGCAGGAAGGCCGTCAGGTCCTGGTGCCTTGTATGGGTTGATCTTGGACAACAATTTCCAGACTCCTTCAGAACCAATTTCAATGTTGCAGATCTTCGATTGTGGACTAGCTCCCATGTCAGGAATGTTGTCTATGTCTTCTTTTGTAAAGACTGAAGAGAACTGATAATTCAGGACAGCAGCCTTTGTTTTGCTGTCACATCGAGGGACGCCATCTCTCAAGAGTGGGGATACTCCAGAGTTGTCACACTGCTTATTCTTAATGAATGTCCAAAATCTCTTGCCTCCACTGGGACCTTCTCCACATATCAGATCTGAGATGTAGGTCTGGTAGGTTTTACGGCATTCCCTTTGCATAGTTTTCTTAAGTTCCTTGTAATTACGGTGTTCTGTGTTGTCAATCTCGGCTGCGGCAGCTCTCGATCTCCTGAATGATCTTTTCTTCTTTCTGGAGAGACGTTTCAATTCTGTCGTGATCCAGGGTTGGCTAAATCTGCATGAGGTCATCTTCGATGGTACATCTTCCTCGAGTGCAGATAAGATCTTACTTTTTATCTCTGTCCACTGACTTTCGACCGGGGTATCTAGAGAGGTCTGGGCCAAGTAGCTATCAGCAAAGCTTACCATTGCTTCTCTGATGGTGTCCATGTTTGCCTTCTTCCAAAGATAGACCTTCCTCTTGATTGGTCTCTGAATCTTCGCCCTTATGTCAGCAACCGTGAGGACCATATCATGATCACCGATACCTGGTGAGGGGATGCATTTCCTGGTTAGAGATGGACGATTTGTGAGGAAGACATCTAGGATTGATTGACCTCTCGTTGGAAAGTCTGATATTTGGCTGAGGCATAAGTCTTGAAAGGTTGCAAGGAATGCTGAGTTAACACCGAGGTTGTACTGGTGGCCTGTCACAGTCTCAGTCTGCCAGTTAATGTCTGGCAAATGAAGATCACCCGAGATCCAGATGGCCGAGTATGGGTTGTTTCTTACGACGCCACTGATAGCACTGCATATTTCCTCAGCACTGGCTATGTTGTTGTCAGGGGGACGGTAGAGACAGATAACTATCAGCTTGTGACCACCAACGATTTTTATTTCAGCAGCCACAATTTCCTTGTTGGTATCAGTGGACACTTCTGATACGATAATATCTGATTTGGTTGCAATAAGTACACCTCCGTACCCATCATTTCTGTCTTTCCGGATAGCCGGTAAGTTGTAACCCGGCGGGAGGATTTCTGAGCTAAGGATGTCTGGCCGTAACCAGGTCTCACTGCCAACAATAATGTCTGGGTTGCAGGATTCAACCGCTTCCCAGAAGGCTTCCTTCTTGTTCCGGATGCTCTGAAAATTGACAGTCAGGACTTTAAAGGACTTACATTTATTTTTCTTGGATCTCCTTGCTCTTTGTGGTGATGAAGTCCTGGGTGGTGAGTCTAAATCTTCGATTGTTCCAATCGAGATAAACGATGAAGTATCTTAACATGTGCTGAATTCACTTTGGCCATCCGGGAGATCAGAGAGAACAGCAAAGCTGTTCTGACTCTCAGAAATATATGAGTCCAGCAGGGAAGATGAAGTGATGGGTTGATCACATTTTGCGCAGAACCAGGTAACATTCCTGTTATTGAGACTGTTGTATGTGGCAGTTGACATTCCCATGCAATCTGTATGGTACCAAACATTGCACGAGTCACATGCAACAGCTGTCCTTTTCTTTGACCATCTTACTGCCTTCGCATACACTCCACATGGATACTTTGGTGTGTACGGTCCTGGGTGGAGCTCGATGTCATGGGTGAGGAGAAGTACACTAAGATACAGAAGAACCGACTTACTACTAATTCTGCTTGCAAAAGCTACAGCATACATGTTTCTTTTTTGAAAGAAAGAGTTGGTGTTCAAACTTGAAGTCAATCCGGCAGGTAGGTTTCCCAAAGATGTAACATGGCTTCCTACGGTCAGGCTTGAGGCTGGGAACCATGTTGTCATTGGGAGCTGTTCCCAGGAAGGATGCTTGAGATGTGATTTCAAGGATTTATTTTTTGTAAGTATACAGTTCACAACAAGGACTGGGACAAGTAGAAGGGCAGCAAAGATTTTAGGGTTGCCCATGTTAACTTTAGGTGTTATTAATATGGACCAGTCGATAAATGCATGTAGTATACTCACAAACATTAGCATACAAACAAGATATATTAGTATGTTATGTGTATATAGTCACTGTAGATCTATACTTATCAATGGCCTGTCATCAAGCAAGTTTCATGTTGTATATATGTAGTCACATGGGTTCCACTATTCTTGCATACAATAATACAAGTGCAGGGTTCTATCCAAGTAACACAAAGCTTGTATTGTGTAGGAGGCAGGGTTTCAAAGAGTTGTAGGCTAATCCCTTGACAATGGAACAATAAGCATCTGAAGAACTGCAATGACCAGGCAGATAGTGGCTTCACACCACTGTCTGTACACCAAATATGGTGTCTGGGACCACACTGAGCCTTTGTGTAGTTAAGCAGCTTCCATGGTGAAAACTCTAAGTTGGAAATTTCCAGCTTTGGTCTTGAAAAAAAGTCTCTAAATTCACTCTGAGTCTGTGAAGTCTCTGATGACCAGTGGGCAGATCACTAGTGAAGAATGGATGAGGAGATAATTTTGGACCCCCAAAAAGTAGAAATTAATGAGGAGCTCGCCAATGCAGCAGGCACACAGTACAGCACCCAGCAGCCAGTCGTAGTTGTTACATACACATGATACAGGAGGATGTACAATATATAATTCCACCATTTTTTGTGACGATCTGGAGCTATACGATTCAGGCAGAACACCCCTAGTCAGTGGCCACTTTTTAGAAGAAATAATTGAAATATGATTTATGACGGTAATTTGACAACGTGCTTATAAATGATTATGTATATCTTGACACCAAAATTGCTGCTCATAGTGGTTTGCGGTGGAGTCCTTTTGTATCGTAAAACCCCCATTTCTTTCAGAAAAAAAAATGTTTTTCCTTCCCACTAGATCCATTTTCTCACACGATCTAAATATTTAAGGTGTAGAAACCATTTGCAAGTAGCTAATAACATTCCTAAACTTGAAACAATGTTCGTTCGAAGCCACCGTCATACAATTTGTCGGGCATTTGAGGGCTCATTGCTGCTGCATCTTTATTTCACTCAGACTGCTACATGACATTTCCGTGCCTGACTTCAGACCAGTAGGCCATTTATAACATCTATAAATGAATTTGTTATACTATATTTTTTTTCGCTGCCACTGGTCGACTGAATGGCCCGTAAAACGCAGTTTACTTCTCCCGGAGAATTTTAAAAAGAATTGTTTCATGTATTTTCAAACATTTCCGTATAAGTTTTTAAGAATTTCCTTCAATTATGACTAAAAATTTCCTCGAACGGGTAAGCCTACTAGTATAAATCTGAATATATAATAAGTTCCATTTTTTTAAGGCTTTGATCATCGAACATCAAAAGCATCAGAATAATTTGTGTGGTTAATATTGATAGTTTGTTCCCATCCCAAATGAACATTTATGTTTAACTAAGACTTGAAATATTTTGTTTCTATAATCAGGTAATCAACTCATCTCTGCCGTTTTTCCAGCATAACATTCTGTTCCACCGAGTAGGGGCGCTATAAATACAAATGGAGCACTCAGATTGACTACATCTTCTATTTTTATTGAATACTCTTGCAACTGCGGAAAAGGAGATAGTAAACATAACTAAATATGCGTTTGACTGGTTCAGATTCCTGGGAAAGCAACAACATTCTAACGGGAGAAATGTAATCAGCACTTAAATGAATCCGAATAGCACTCTATTCAAATTTTTAAATAATGATTGGGCTCAAGGTTTCGAAGCAGCTGCAAAGCTTAGGATATATTTTCAAAACCGGGTGAAGAGTACATTTTTGGGGGTATAATTATTGTTGGTTTTGTGCTGGTTTGTCAGAGAAAGTTTCACGAATTCGGGAAATACATCATCTTCTTGATGTTTAGTATAAATTTACAAAAAAGTGCAAAATCACCACTTTGTGGTGAATATGTTTTCAAAAAAGATAATACAATATCGCTTGCTGTTATACGGGTATTATTGATGGTTGGGATGTATCATGTGCTTGTTAAATCCTGAAACAATTTGTCGATGATGCTGGCTTCCTAAATTCCTCCAGAGAAATTCACTTCAACAATGTATAAAAAATTGGAAGAAGCAGACTACACCATTAACAAAAGGAGACACAGAAAATTATTCACCAAAGGTGGCGCTTTAATATTTTGATGAAGGTGGGGGTGAGACATGGAGGTGTTATTTCTATAAATATAATTATATAGGGTTATTATAGATTAACACGGCCCACCCAGATCGATCCCTCAATTTTCTAGGCTTTTTACTTTTCTCCCTCTGTCTTACTACTTCAAAGTCATGTGCCCTGCCCCATGTAACGCTGCCACTGATCGTCTCTTCAAAATAACAGCAAGCGATATTGTATTATCTTTTTTTGGAAACGTATCCACCACAAAGTGGTGATTTTGCACTTTTTTGTAAATGTTCACTAAACATCAAGAAGATAATGTATTTCCCGAATTTTCGAAACTTTCTCTGGCACACCAGCACAAAACTAACAATAATTCTACAAAAAATAAATGTATTTTTCACCAGGTTTTGAAAATATATCCAAAGCTTTGCAGCTACTTCGAAACTTTGAGCCCCATCATTATTAAAAAAGGGAAGTCCCTCGTTTATTTTCCAGATTTAAGATAATACTGAAAAGGTCTCTTATCTGTAAATCATTTTCCTTATTATAGTCTTATCTGTTTATTATGTAGATGGTGTTTTAATAAAATGAAAATGTGTCTTTGTTAAGTTATTTATTTCACTGAGACCCATGTAGCAGAATACACATGAGTTTTGTTCACTATATCAGAGGTTCCTTTAAATTATTTGCCGGACTTCACTAGTGCATATTCAGACTTGTAACACTGAAAGTGTAATCGGTCGTTAGTAATTTTGACAACCCTTGAAGTATACATGAAAAACAAGGCACACGCACATACCCAGACAGCATGCTTGCAAAACACACCTACGCACACACAGCGTCCCATCCATGTAGCCTCCCACGACCCCTGCACACCCACACACACATCATAACAGACAAAACTCTCTCTCTATCTCCCTTCTAGTCAGTTTTAATATGCGTTGGCATAGTTGGTGCATGTGCAAGCGATTATGCTGAGCTGCAGGCGGGAAATTTAATCTACATAGTAAGAATGTACTATGTCGATATAAATTCTTATAACCTGGTCGCACAAGCATCGGCAAATTTTATTGTTTAAAATTAACAAACATAAATATTGCATCGATAATTATGCCGAAGAAACAGTTAACTTTAAATCGTGTTAAAAAAATAGTTTCACCTGAATACTTAAACATATGCACAAATCTTAATTACTCGGCATAGGCCTATTGTGACATTATGCGGAGACGCCGTTTCCATAGGTTATGTAGTTTATCATCATGTGCTTGTAAATCTGTTTATTTATTTGTTCATGTATTTGTTCGTATGTACCATTAATAGAACTGCGTCAATCAAAATATAGTACAAATACCATAATACATTATATATTTGTACGTCATAAAATTAGTACTCTTGGTACAAACCTGTAAAAAATTGTTTATTGGTACTTTGAACAATTGCAGCAGTCTATATACTCTGCATTAAAAAAAAATCAATGCGATCAGTTTTAAATCTGCTTGAGCCTAAATTACGGCGCCCAGTAAAGATATCACTTTTTTGAAATGTTAAAGAGTTTCCCTTTCCCCTAACTACCTTTAACAAAATTAGGAAACATTTGAATTGGGTTTAATTACCATTTTAAAGATCCCAACACAATCAACTCGATGAGATCTGTTGAATATTTGGATCAAACTGATTAGATCAACCTAGCACATTTTTGGCTTTATCATTATTCTATTTTGTTTCCCTTTGTTTGGAAGTGATGATGAGATGGGATTAATTCCTTGAATGCACTGAGCACTGAGAGGCAGCTCGAGCTAAAGCAGGGGTAATAATGATAAACAATGCGCCTCGGAATATATTATTTTTAGATAGATGGCGCTATATAAATGCCTATTATTAGTAGTATTATTACCATGGGGTTGTCCGGTAACCAGGGATGAAATTACATCCATATTTGAAAACAAACTCATAGTTAAAAGCCATCTGCATTGCTCATCATACCGATTTTCCTAGAATTCCCATCTTTTAGCAATGATTTATTTTGTAAATAATCTATGAGGCGCGTCTCCATCATCAGATCCTACAAAGCATTTCATGGGTCCAATTGTGTGGGGACATCATGTACAATAGCAAACCTATTATGCTTGTGCATGGGCCCATATATCTCTCTTTCATACTTGATGCTGGATACGATAGTCAAGTGGAACCCCAACAGAACCGTCAAGTCGGGTATGACTGCAACTTTTTGCTGGAAATTGTAGTATAGGGTGTCTACTCCAATATTCCGACGGGTGCCACCTGGGCACACTTGGGCATTTTGTTTTTATTGACGTCATAGGCCACGCCCACTTATCACATACCTTTAAAAGGGCCTAACCACTGACAAATCATTAGGAAATAGAGTCAATACGAAATTTGCAAAAGGTCAAATGACTTGCACAATATGATCCGTCCGTCATGAACGCCCGTCGGACTAATGCGATTAAAGTTCGGACAGCACAAATTTGACCGAACTCGTGATGGTTATTTACTTCGGATCATCGCAGTTCCAGTTTCCAACAATCCCAATTCCTAGACTCATAGCAGTTCTCTTGATTGCTAAACCAAAATAAATAATCTCTGTGAAGTTACATGTTTCAAAGTGAAAACACACAGTTGGTTAGTCTATTAACTATTGCTCTCCTATAGACCTCCCAGACATGCCGGCGTCTATTACATAACACCACAGGCATGCAGCCGAGTGAAAGATCTTACACCCCTTCTCCCTTCTGAGATTAGCTTTGATTTCCCTATGATTTGTCAATGAAAGTTCGCTTTAAATATGATTTTCATATTTTACGGATTTAACATGTCATGTTTGGTATCAAATTAAAGCTAATAAAAATGAAATGCAAATTTGAGGATACCTGCGCATCTAAATCACGCATAAGTCAGTTAAAAGTCATTTAAGGTCATAAAAAGGTCAAATTGCCCTACAAATGTAAGTAAGACATATAATGCGAAACATACCATGCTTTAAATACAAACAAGTTATATGCATTTTTTGGAAAAGGTTAAGTTTGAGAGTGTGCATATTAAGAATCCGATGGATGCTACCTTGGCATCTTAAGGAATTTTAGTTACATTTCACTCAAATGTGACTTTTCTAATAGCGGTATAAACATTATGTTTGAAAACACATTGAATTAAATGTTTGAAAATATATTAAATAAATATAAAAATAAAATCCACATAGGATCCTGATATGAATCGCTACGCATTTAAAACGTGTACAGGGCTATCAAAGGTCATTTAAGGTCATACAAGGTCAAATGTGGTCACAAATGTAAGTAATGCAACAATGTGGAATATAAATCATGTTTGGAATACAAACAAGTTGGACATTATTTTCTATAGGTGTATTTTGGCTGAGAGTTATGTTGAGGATGTGCAGATTAAGAATCTGACGAAGGCTACTTTGGCAACCGTGGGGAACATCATTTTTTTACATTATAAACCACGCCATCCTTTTCACATATGTCAACCTCTTAATTATGACTTATCTAGTGTACAATTCAATTATATTGTGTTTGGTATCAAATTAAAGCTTATGGATAAATTGAATGTACATTTAAAGGTTAGAAAAAAATGAAGCACATGTAAAGGTGACCTTTGGGTCATTTACATGAATGAAAGGTTGATGATCGCGCGAGTTAAACAGGACTTTAAACAAAACGTTTATCATTTTGTATCAAATCATTTCATGTGATTTCAAATAATCTACACCAATTTAAAATTTTACACCATGTCCTGTTATATTCCTCTCACAACTACCCTCTGTACCATACCTCTTCGACCAGATGCTCATAGGATTCCCCTTCACCAACAATCTCAACTACATGCCTCTGCTAGAGCTGTGTTACTTCGTTTCACACTTGCAGTGTGACCTATGAAATATATGATTCGACGGCCGACCAGCAACTGCATTAATCCTTAAAAGTTATAGAACAGGGTGACGCTGACTTGTATCGACAAGGAAGTTCTTTTAATTCCTTGGTAACAACCACTGTGTCATGAACAAGTACGGGTAGACCCAGTGACCTGTTCCATGTACTATCAGCTATCTTCTGAAGATGTAATGACAGTAGAAGCATATACATTTTTTTCTCCGACGACGCTGACATTTCTGTTTTACCAGTTATCTCATTTTTGGTTTATAAGTCTTTTGAATGCTGATGGAAAAGTAATTGACATTAAAGGTATTGCATTGAAGTTTGTAGAAAAAAGCTAGCTTTGCACAGACAATTCCCTATCAGGTTGTGATACCACATTGTGTCAATTCGGCAAGTTTTCCACTCTAAACTTGCTGTTCAGATAAGATCTTAATCTATAGAGTCCGATGCAGAAGAAGTGGACTGGATCAATTTAAACTTAAATATTGATATAATTTCAATTATCATTACGCCTCACACACTCCTTGTAAATATTTGTAAATAGTTGTGGAACATAATGATTTGTTATTTTTTTTTTTTTTTTTTTTTTTTCTTTCCCCTCTTTGTGTAATCGTTAGTTTTGACTTTTCAGTATTGTTTTTATATTCATGTATGTATTTCATATATCCAAAGGTCTGACAACAGCTCAAGCATCTGCTTATTTTGTCATACCACTGCATGTCTGCAACCTTGTTATAATCATTTAGGTTAATGTTATGTTAATCATCATAATCATACATTAGTATTATGTAAAATTTAATGTAATCAATTTTGTGATGGTCACACTATGTACATTGTCATGACATGCAGAAAAAAAAAAATAATAAATAAAAATTAAATGTGTAATACTCATACTTTTCTTCTTAACTAATATAACAAATTACGGTCTTTCTAAAATTACTCAGCACTACTTCACATTATTTAGCAAGAAGACATATGCTTCAAAGGTCATGAGCCTACCCCCCACTGACAAGTCAGCAAAAGAGCATGATTATCAATGGTGCTCTTCATCAGGAACTTTATCTGGAGAGTAACTGATCCAAATGACTCCCCTGCAACTTGCCTCCCATGTATGGATGGGAAGTATAGGTTGGGAGGGCTCTCCTGTACTCCCAAGGAATTATCAGAACTTGCTCCATGTGGATTTGAATCGGGATCATGTACCATGCTCTAGGCTAAGCATTTGCCACTTATCATGTATCGAATGTAAAAAGTATAATTCTAAATACAAGGAAAACTGAACATGCAGTTGAGACTTCAGAGGAGGAAATCAGTCTGGAAGATGAACGAGAGAACAAAATGTAGTGAAGTTAGGATTATGTAAAATGTCACATTTTTCTAATTGGATACTTGTCTAAGAATGTGAATTGTGTTGTAGAAGTTATTTTTTTAGGTGTATTGGCTTATGTGAAAAGTGGGCGTGGTTCGTGACGTCAGAAAATGAAAATTGCCACAGGGTGAGGAGGTAGAACCCGTCACATCCTTAATATACACACCCTCAACCAAACATGAGATATTCCACATTATATGTTGCATTAATTACATTTGTGGCACAATTTGACCTTTTCTAACCTTAAATTACCTTTAATTGCCCTGGAAAAAAAGTTTTAAATGCCTATAGTGATGCATGTATGTGGATTTTATTTTGAATTTGATTTGATTCGATATCAAACATGATAAGTTTATTCCGCTAAATATTTATAAGGAATGTAAAAAAGCTGGTGTGGTTTATGACCTCACAAAAAAATTACTCTAGATGCCAAAGTACCACCGGTCGGATTCTTAATATGCACACCCTCAGCTTAACCTTTGCCAATAAATTCACATGATATTCAACTTGTTTGTGTTTAAAACTTGATATGTTCCACATCATATGTATTACTTACATTTGAAAGGAAGTTTGAGCTTTCATGAATTTAAATGACCTTTAAGTGACCTATGCGTGATTTAAATGTCCATTCATCCAAAAATTCACATTAGATTTTCTATTAGCTTTAATTTAATACCAAACATGACATGTTTATTCCTTAAAATTTGAAATTCATATTTAAGAGGTATGTGAAAAAGTGGGCGTGGCCTATGACGTCAATAAAAAAGGAATGCCCAAGGGTGCCAAGGTGGCACCCATCGGACTCTTAAATTAGACATCCCCATACCACAACTTCTAGCAAAGAAATCGCAGTCATACCCAATTTGACGGTCATGCAATAATTTTGATCATATCTACCCGACTATGATCACTATAGTGGGAAATGTATTATCCCTGAAACACAAAAATAAACTGAATGAAATTAAACAAACTATATATAACTAACGTAAAAATAAAACAGACCATTGTCAGACTATCTTTTCTCGGGTTCCTTTATTTATTTTGCAATGATTTGTGCTTTCCTGACATATATTGGGGAACCTTTTGAGTGACTTTGGGTAAGGAGTGGAAAAGGATTTAACACATCAAATGAAACATTTATACAAACTTCAAAACCTTCAAGGCTATGAAGAGTTTTTGGTTTTGTTTTTGTTTTTTAATCATTGATACTTTCAAGCATTATCTATTTCTAGAAAGTGAAACATGTCACCCCTTCAAGAGGAGATGTAAAGAGGTCAACCAAGCACTTCATTTAAGTGAAGTGTATATGTTTAAGGCAAGAATCGTCACAATGGAACATGTCATATTTTGCTTCAGGGAAAGGAATCCCTGAAACTTAATGTTCATCTCAAAGTTCAAGTATGACTTCCACCCCCCATTTTTCGGGGAAGGGGGGGGGGGTATTCATGGTATTGGAATGCATGTTAAGTGACATTCATTTTCTCACTTAATTGTGTGCTATGCATTCTGATATAACCTGAGAACACTCAGATTCATTACCTCAAATCAAGTTTGTGATCTGTTTGTGAAGTATTAAGAGTGGTGTGCCATATTTTCTTGGAAATGTGAAAAAAAAAATGTGCAAGTAAATATAAACTGAAATTATTGACCCCCTATGGGCCCCTAACTAGAAAAAAAATAACAACAAACACATAAATAGAATAAAATTAGCACTTCATACAGAGGAATACGATTGATTACATTTTGTTTCCATAAGACTGCATCATAATTGTTCATCATTACACACACCGTTAAAAAACCCTGATTTTACAGAAAAACAAGATTTTGCGGAAAGCAGTAACACAATCATTCTGTAAATTCATAAAACGTTTTTTTTTCTTCAATTTAACAGAACAGGTCTGTTTAAAAAGGGGAAAATGGTGTTTTATTAAGGACATTTGTAAGGTTCCATACACCAAATACCAATTTCCTGTAATTTTACATGATATAATGTAAGATTACGCAATCTGGTAAGATTACAGGAGTTATCGAGACTGCTGCAGGAACTTCTTTTATTTTAAGGATACATTTTCTAACAGTGCATAATATTAGCTGCGTACTAATGCTCTTATCTGTGGAGTGGTATCAGTTTTTTTAATATGTGTGAGTCTTACAATTATACTGATGCCTAAGTGTGCAATTGATATACGTTGATATATTACAATAAATGTATGTGCATTGATCGTGGATTTGACTAGCCCTACATTATATACATAAATCACTATATCATTATCACGCCTGACCCGTTCACCGATGAGAGTATGTTACATCTGGTACTGATAAGTAGATTAAACTTTCTTTCTAGGAAATATATTAAATCATGCATTTCTTTTCCGAAGTATCTCAAAACTATTCCACGCTTAAATTGTAAGTTGTCCCTCGAATGCAGTGTAAAGTCTTGGACTATGCAATAATTCATATACATCATTAAACGCATTTACTATTTTTTATAGCTTTTTATTCATTTTTTTCACTCATCGAGAGAGAGTTTTAGGAAGACAAATGGCTATCATGACCAGGAGTCAATCTTGATATCTAAAAAAAAAAAAGATTTCAAAAATATATAATATTTATTTTGTCAAGTCAAAGTTGATTATGTAATAAAATCTTGATTACAAAATAGATTGCCAAGTTATGTTTAATTTGTCTTACGTCATCAGACATATTTTAATGTATTTTAATGTATGTTCCCTAACAATACTATTTCACTTTTTTGTAATATGATCACAGCTTCCCTAAAAGATATTTTTATAAAATAATGGTAACTATTACAATTACCCTGACCAATCATATGGAAGTAAATCATAAATATGTGGTGATCACCGAATCAGGACTTTCTAACGCAATTCCTTGCTGGGGAAGAAATGTTCTAGGGCCTGAACAGGATATGTATCCCCCGTCACAGGAATCCAACTTTTGTTGAAGTATGGCATCTGAAGTTGAACCCCCTTTCAGCGATGAAGCCCATGCTAATTGTGTCGGATGTAAAGAAGAAGGGTTACCAGGTGGACTGGCTTGATGATTGGGTGGAACACCTGTGTGAGACATTGGCTTCATCTCCATGTATTCGTGAGCATCCTGGATGAGTTGCTTTGGAACTACATCACTTCGGGATAAAACGGGATCTCCACCAACACCAGGTTTGGTCTACAGTTGGGAAAAATGTATGAGATAGGAATATTTACTGATTAACACCTTTAAATGTTGACCTGGAATTCTAATATACCATAACCAATATGCTCTTGCCAATAATTAAGAAACAATCAAGTTGTTCGCGTGGCTGGAGATAATCTAATGGGCCTCTTATCTCCAATAAGTTTCGATTTACATCAATTTAATCGTTGTAGATGCACAATGTATAAAATAATGTCATGAAGTGATACGATACTAATATATCTACTTAGAATGTATAATCCGTTACATGTATATTAAAAAATGGCATAGAAATTTGAGCATGATGATGATCAGCATTTGTTTATATATTTTTATTATAAATGTTGCTTTTTCTCGTCAACAATATCACACGAAATAGTATTCTCGAACGGGATCTATTGAAATATATATTCAGTTTTACTTAAAAATTCGGTTTTAAAAAATTGAACAAGATTGGATTGGTATTGCCAATTATATTTACCATGGTGGAATTCACATAAAGAGGCTCGTGGTTCGAGTATTTCTGGTGCATTGCGGTCACTGACACTCCATGTGCCATGTCAGCGACCCATGCTACAAAAGCAAATTTGAAAATGAAAGAAATTTAGGGAGATTTCATATAAAAAACGGATATTGTATTGTCTGTTTTGATTACATGTACATGTATTGTCTGCGAAGAAATGGGTAATCAACGCGGGAAAATAATTGGAAAGAGAGGCACTTTTAATATTCTGACATTATGGTTAGATATCGAACACTATAGCGAATCGCTATTAATTATTACTATAATTATGTTATTTTGGCAAAGAAGGGTATACTAAATTTGTGCAATGAAACATAAAACATAATGAATAGAGAATGGATTGAGCACCCACTGGACTGACTGGGTCAAATAAAGTTAACTGATGTATTAATGGATAGTGAAATAATAAATCTAGACAACGGATACACTGAGAATCACCAAAAGATCGCCAACAAAGAAAAAAATCAATGAAAATGGCAAATTACTAATTGCTAATTTCAAAGTCATCTGGCGCATATTCTACAAATAAAACCAGTTTTGTTCCCTTCTAATCTCTCATTGTAAATTGCGTTATTTGTAAATACATTAATGAAGCAGTTGCGATGAATTATACAAATATCTTGGATATGGTTATAGCTATAAAATAGCCTTGTAATCAGCATATTCATATACAATTCACTTAGACATGACAGACTACAGCAAATATCACCATCCTTTGGTCCTTAGAAAAGACCAGTTCATACATATTTTCATACATATCAGATTTACTTTTTCTGTGTCATTAATAATCAAACAACTTTAACGAATTTGATATTACATTGATATTTCTTGATTAAATTATTGAACAGAAAAACAATCACCTCTATCTGTGTTATGTTGTAAGCACTTGTACGAAACTGTTACTGCAACTAGGCCCAGAATCATTGCACCTAATGACCCTCCCAAGATGTATATAACTATATGAAGCAGAGCACAGTTGTCTAGAATCAAAACATAAAATTACATGTTATTTCTTCTGACAATTATGAATATTAAGTCTTCCCAAAATTGCAAGCGAGTCAAGCCAAATATATGTCTTTCCCAGTGGCGTAACGTGGGTCACGGCATTGGGGGGCACCAGCAAAAATTTCCAGTCACTTAGGGAGCGCGCGAAGCGCGCTCAGTTGCCATACTGACCTAATAGAGATATTTTAAGGACATGCAGTGCCATTAAACGGATATGTATCTCACTGATTAAATAATGCGAGCGCGAGGGCGCGAGCTGAAAATTTTTGATATTCAGAGCTAAAAAGGGACATTATAAGCAAATTTTTTTGTAATCATGATACGTAACTGTCTTGCTAAACAAACAATGCGAGCGCGAAGCGCGAGCTAAAATTTGTGTATATATTGACCCTAAACAGGGAAATTTTAAGGACTGTATTTTAGAATCCATTAAGAGTATAAATATCTCACCATAGTCATCTAATGCTAGTGCCATCCTTGCTGATTTTGTTAGAATTACATCTAAGCACAGTCATAAAGCACCTTTTGTAGTTATTGTAATCATGATTGTCATACGCATCTTACTAATCAAATACTGCAAGCGCGAAGCGTGAGCTGAACATTTAGGAGATTCTGACCTGAAGAGAGACATTCTAAGGCTTGTTTGTAAGAATTCCCTAAGACCGTACGTATTTCACTAACCAAATAATGCGGGCGCGAAGCGCGAGTTGAAATCGTTATATATATTGACCCCAAGCATGGATATTTTAAGGACTATGTTTTTTAGGAATCCATTAAGAGCATACATATCTCACCATAGTCATCTAATGCGAGTGCCAAGTGCATGCTGATTTTGTTAGAATTACATCTAAACACATGAAGCAATTTTTGAAGTCATTGTAATCATGATTATCATACGCATCTCACTAATCAAATGCTGAAAATTTAGGAAATTCAGAACTGAAGAGGGGCATTCTAAGGCTTGTTTGTAGGAATTCACTAAGACCCTACGTATTTCACTAACCAAATGATGCGAGCGCGAAGCGCGAGCTGAAATTTTTTTATATTCAGATCAGAAAAATTGACATTTTAGGGACCGATTCTAAGAGTCGGTATTTCTTCATCGACCATCACATCAACCTTATTCTTTTTTTTCTCTCTCTCATTCTCATTTTCGTTTTATACCTGTACTTTACAAATCTTTAATTCACTGAGGGGTCCACACTCAACAAGCCCTGCTTTTTAGTGGATCCCTCCATTTACTCAACCTTACTTATTGAAAAAAAAAAGAGTTATAAAGGTAGCCTTTTTTATATATTTTTTTTCCGAGAATGGCATACATTTTGTTGTATTTCCATCGTATATATTGTTATTGGTTAATTTGATTATCACGTTATTTAGTGTTTACCATAAACATTTATTTACTTTCTTGTATAGTCATATTGCTTGCAATGTATATTCATTTGTATTGATTTGTACGGTTATCATTTTATATCTGTGTAATTATTCCTTATCTTGTATTGAGTTGAGAAATGAAATAAAACTTAAACTTGAAACTTGAACTTGAACTTGAGTTCATGAAGAGCAGAAATCCCGGGAGAAATCCCACCAATCCACTAATGCGAACGTTAGCACGGATAGGAAATTTTGTATATTAAGACCTTAAAGTAGGGCAATCACTTTAAGTAGTCATGAAAAAAAAGAATATGTCACTACATTAAACAATAATAACTCGAATTGCGAGGAAATATATTTGTTGTATATTGATTTGAAAACGGGAGGTTTTAGTACAACATGATAAAATGTCTCGTTAAATAGTCTATGCGAGCACCAGGAACAGTGAAGACACAATGAAGCAAATAATGTTTCATAAAGTTATGAAAAATGCTTCTTATGTAATATAACATAATGTAATACAACATTATGTCTTTCAATAATTTCTTTTCCCCACTACGTTTCTTTTCCTTTTTTCCCTCTTTTTCTCCTTTTCCCCGTTTTTTTTTTTTTTGGGGGGGGGGGGGCAGCCACTGGACTCATACCGTTTCACCTCTTTGAATAATAATATAGTTTAAATGACGTGACAATACAACTAGAATAGTTAGGTGATCAAAAATAATTGTCAAACAACCTGTCAATTTAGATGCTGACTGTATTGAATATTAGCACTGAATTTCAAATTAACAAAACAGTTCTGTTAAGACGCACTGCTTATTAGGTAGCATTTACGGGAGCATTCATGTTAATGAAATATTGTAAATTAAAATCTATGAGCCATTCATTAAAGAATTGATATATATATATATATTTATATATATATACACATACATACATATATATATAATATATATGTATATGTATATATATATATATAAATCTTTAAAATGCCTGAAAGTAATAAAGGACAAGTCCACCCCAACAAAAACTTGATTTGAGTAAAAAGAAAAAAATTCAACAAGCATAACACTGAAAATTTCATCAAAATCGGATGTAAAATAAGAAAGTTATGGCATTTTAAAGTTTCGCTTCATTTCACAAAAACAGTTACATGCACATCTCGGTCGGTATGGAAATGAGGAACTGATGACATCACTCACTCACTATTTCTTTTGTATTTTATTATATGAAATATGAAATATCTTTATTTTCTCGTCATTGTCATGTGAAATGAAGTTTCATTCCTCCCTGAACACGTGGAATTCCATTATTTTATCATTTTGTGCTTCAGGCAAGGAGGTCCTAATCGTCAAATTCGTAAAAGTTGAAATATTGTATAATTCAAACATTAAAAAACAACAGAAATAGTGAGTGAGTGACATCATCGACTCTCTCATTTGGATGTAACTGGCTCGTTCATGTAACTATTTTGTTAAAAATAAGTGAAACTTTGAAAAGTCATAACTTTCTTATTTTAAATCCGATTTTGATGAAATTTCCAGCATTGTGCTTGTCTGATTTCCTCTATTGATTCAAATCTACATTTTTCTGAAGTGGACTTGACCTTTAAAGGTTATTCTGGGAACGTATTCTTGTATTCATTTGCGAGTACGCTAAACGTGCATTGTCATTAGATGTTTGTTTAATCATTAATGATCCGTAAATCAAAATTAGTATCAAAGTGATTAAGACATTGTGCATTTTCTTTGTCAAAAGCCTTCGAACATCAACTTGTAATGTAATAATAACCACTATGAATTAGTTAGGATTATTTTAGGTTTCGTGTTTTATAATAATCAACTGTTTTAATCTATTAATCTTATGTTGAAATTGTAAATTGAATAGTATTGTTTGTTCGCATGTCAAATCTCAGCTAAGATCATGATATAAACTCATTTATATCAACAGTAGGGGAAAAAGGTACAAAATGTACTTACAAAAAATTAACTGATGAGGCAATAAAAGAATAGACACGGCTAAATGAACATGGGGCTGGTATGTGATGCCAGCAATGAAAGAATGATTAATGGAATTACAATAGTAAAAATAATAATGACATTAATAGTGATAATACCAATAACAATAACGAATGAATATGAATATGCTAAGAATAAAACCTTTAATGAAATAAAATGCCTTGTACTGTAAATTTACAGTTTGAAAAATGATATTATATAGTCAGCTTAGACCCATTGGCAAATACCAAACATGACGGAACAATTTATTTTTATTCATTATATGGGATGGCAAGTACAATTTAAAAAAAAACGTATCAATAATCATAATAATCTCATAAATAAAAAAAATAATGCGATCTGCAGCCAATGACTGACCTCCATCTACTCATGCGGAATCTGTGATTACGAAATAGCACATTCAGTTATATTTGGCAAAGGAAATAAAAGAAAAACAATATCAACCTTGCATTTCTCCATCACTTGTCAGACTTGGATTACTTTCTTCAGGAGTTGTCACAAGATGTTTGATTGGGGGAGTTGTTCCTACATATTTTGGGGGAGTTGTTCCTATATATTTTGGGAAATAAAAAGAGTGCATATTATTAACATTCAAACTAGTATCAACTGTATTAAGAAATACCCTTGATTGCATTCGTCATGTTACGGCATTACTTGTGTCCAGGATCCCTTAACAATCAGGGGGGGGGGGGACTTTTTATTGCTCTATTGAAAATCGAATAAAATGTATAATACAAAAAAAATTAAAATAACATGATATCCTGATCTAAGATCGGAAAGGATTTGTATCTATTTGAATTTCATTGACATGACACAAATCTTACTCCACAAAGTGACCACGGTGACTGGAGCACATTACTTTCCATATATATTGAGCTGAATTTAAACAATTTAAGAACTTTATGTTGGAATTTTTTGTCATAAAACATATTTTCTCTCTAGACAAATATTTCGAGAGCGAAGCACGAGCGGAGTGTTTTTTTTTGTGTGCATTTAAACCTGAAAAAGAGACATCCGCCATTATACTCGCGCGTATGAACTAAATGCCGTAAACGCAAGCGTATATTTTGTATAAACTGACCAGAAAAACTGAAATTTTAGCGATTGTTTGTAAGAATTCACTTAAATATTATTCATATACTCCTAAAATAAATAATACTGGTCGAATATGGATAATGTAAACTCCTTTATCAATCCCTGTCGGTTTTTTACAAGGTAATATTAAAAGGAGAAAAACTGGGAATGGTTCGAGGGGGAAAAACAGGTAACAAGAGAAGGAAAAAATATCATATTAGCAAAAGGGACAAATAGAACAAATTTACATCTCTTCTTTGAAATAATAGAAGGGACAGAACTTTGAATACGCGTGGCTTTCATGTGATCAAGGAAAGAGAATGGGGAGAAACCAAAAAATGAAATATTCACTTGTGGCAAATGACAATACAAAAATATAGCAGTAGAGTTTCGGTATTTGTATCAAATTAAAAGTGGAAAAAAAAATAATGTTTTTAATATTTAGTGAATTTCACAATGATTATGTATAATTGAATAAATACACGGAATCTCTTTGATACAGGGTACAATCTAATTTTCATGTCATGGCTGAAAACAAATTTTCACACTTTTCTTTGAAAAAAAAAATCACTAATTAAACTCATGAATGGTTACCTTCATTTCTTAGGATGATTGATGTTGTTATGTGATGAAACGATGCATTCGCCACCCTACACATGACCACTACCTCCTCAATACCGCTGTATAATGGTGTAAAGACGATAGTTCGCGAAGTCACACTTAGTCGTCCATCATGGGTAACATTCTCATTCTCTTGTAAATCATCATATACATTTATTCGATCTGATACATCCCATTCCAAACTAACTGGTGGTTTCACTGATCCATTGGTCTTGCAGACTAGCGTCCTATTTTCCCCTTCTGCAACCGTAAGCGACATTTGCTTGTGTAGAACGACATTGTCGATTTGATCGATTACAATTAGTCCTTTAGGTGGAACTGAAATCATTTTAAAGATAATAATAATAATAATAAACTCTGGAACAATCTCCCCGTCTCCATCTCCATCTCCATCCGTAATGCATCCACTGTCGAATCTTTCAAAACACTCCTCAAATCTTACCTCATTAAGCAGTCCTCTTTATTCCATATCCTGTTCTCTCTCACTGTATTTTGCTACTTCTTTTTTTTTTCTTTCCAATGCGCTTAGAAACTGTTGTATTAAGCGCTGTACAAATGTTAATTATTATCATTATTATTTAAAGATATGCCCCTAATTGTGATTATTGTTGGTGTTATTGTTTTTTTTTATGTGCAACAGATTTGGCAATTTGCACATTATGTTAATCGAAACATGCTGATAGGGGGGGGGGGGTTCTATTATTTCATTATTGTCGGAGAAAATGTTTGGCCTATATTGTTTTTCCACAGGTTTTGCATACATGAAAATTCGCATCTCAATCATGACAATACAAAAGACAATTGCAACTATACAAATCAATACAATTATGGCAATAATAAAGAGGGTTGATTTTAAAATGAACGAATGAAATTGAATTAAAGTATAATAGCCATGCAATCATCCAATTGACCTGATATTACCAACAACAAAAAAAAAACGAGTAAAGTGAAATAGATACCATTTACTGTCAAGCTGATGAAACATGTCTTTATGACCGGAAGGGCTTTTAGAGTAACAGAATATATATCCTCATCAACAATGGAAACGTTTATTATTGTCAAATTACTGACAAGCTCATGATCCGTTCCAAGTGAATATCTTGCTGTATTTAGTCGGCATGTTGGTTCGGCATGTATGGAGCAAGAAAGGAATTCTGATTCATTACTCCATTTCCAAGAAATGTCCTCTGAGTCTATTTCACTGCCCCAATCACAGTACAGGTGAGCGCTTTCCCCAGCATTAACATGGAAATGCATGTACCTGGTTTGATTACCTAAAAGAAGAACAAAAAGTAAATTAATTAATCGTATCTTTGGTATCAATTATCCAGTGTATATTTTCATTTATTTCATGCAAGGGAAAAGTGTCCAGTAGATAAAATAAGATGCCTTGATCAAGGGTCATGGTGGGAATCGAACCCTAATCATTCATGATGTAGTCCAGCCCTTAGACCTCTCGGCCACGGCATCTCTGTCCTATTACAAGTTGGTGTTTTGTTTAATCACGACATTGCTTTGCATATATAGACCATTATGAGGTTTATTAAGAATAAGATAGATATGTAAAGCGAACATCGTTTTAAAGAAGCAAGGTAGTGAAATATGAATAATTGGTAACGGATTTATTATACCATACAACATTGTTAATGAATCGTAAATATTATAATTGAACGGAAGTGAGAAAATGAAGGATTAAAAAGTAATGTAGGTATAATTCTATTACATTACAGTTGTATAGATCTTCAGTGGGTTAGCATATTTCCAAGAGATAGACAGACCACACAAGACAAAAATAAAGCAATTTAAAATTCAAATGAGGTATAAATCAATGTTAATGAAATAATAATTCACCGTAGCCAATGCCATATCCACCTTTATAGCAAACTCCCATTCCAAAAAGGAAAATGAAGATATATAACTGACACATAATCAAAGCTAGGGATCACACACTATTAAGGCACAGACAACACAATTTACCAAACGAATTGAAATGACAATGTGCTCTACAGAAAATGGTCTCCCTATAACATTTGAATGGACTCAAAACTGCCAAAGTTGGCGCTATTTAAACTGACATGACATTTAATCATTTTACAAATTTGTCGATTGATATGACATTTGTTTTTTCTGCTTTTACATTGTTATGCAAGATATTTGGGCAGTTAACTCTTATTTCTAGTAATTCTGAAAATTGATATTGATATATTTCTTTGTTTCGTATACCTGTACAAAATTTTGATTTATATGAATTGTCATTGTAAACTGATTGATTTGAAAGAGAAAGAAAATACAATATTATTTTTTAAAAACCTGATTAAGCTCCCCTCTAAATCTTTTGCAATAAATCTGCTGCGCACAATCTTGACCGCGTCGCTCGTTATATTTTTACTTTCGAATTTCCAGCAACTTTTGAGACCAACATTGCGACCCCGGGTACGCGGTTCCGAAATTACACAACATTTCGTATTGAATCCAAATAGTGTTGTAGCCAAACTATATGAATGTACCAGTACTTTTCCTTTTGCATATTAAAATCAATATTTCAACCTGTTTATGGTCAACATAGAGTCCTCGACAATTTCCATTAAAAAATACGGTCGGAAGGAAAAGTAAGTAATTTCGAAAACAATAAAACAAATGAAAAAAGACATAAATATGATGTTGATTTTTTTTTAAATACATTGGATCGGATTTTTATAAAGAATCTGTGAATCTGATTGATTGATTGAATTTATTCTTCTTCATTTCAAACAAATTAACAAAGTAAGTAAGAACTAATCAATATATGAATAAAATAAATGAAAAAAAAAGGAACTGACTGGAAAGCATCGTTTGTTTATGTGAGTCCCCTGAGATAAATAGCTGAGTAAAATTTATCAAATACAAATACAAATTATCAATGTTCGATAGAATAATTGAAAAATACCAATGGGGTCAATGTCAAGCTTTGTAAGTTTATGTACTATAAAAAAGTTAATACAATCATGACAAGAAAATCATACCCCTGTTATACCCCTAAAATATACAAAACAACGATTCAGATAGTGTTTATAAAATACATTAGACAAGTGTCACGTGGGAGTGACTTTTTTTAATCATTTACCTACTGCTACCTGATACTAAATAAGGAATACTTAAAACTGATAAATACAAATATTAAAAATTTAATCAAATCTTTTCAATCATTCTGTTATTTTCTTTGATTTATTTTACAATGATTGTACATGAAAATAGAATAATAATAATAATAATAGTCCGCATTTATATAGCGCTTAATATATCGGAACGACGTCTCTAAGCGCTTTACAGACATACTATTACCCCGGTCATCGGATCCTTGCATGCCCGCATACAATGCATGCACATTCTCCACTCCCTGGGGAGCATTCCAACAAGAGTTCAGAGACTCAATTGCTAGGCATACTACATATAGGCTTTCACATCCTACCGGGTACCCATTTAACACATGGGTGAAGAGTGGCAAAGTGTGGATTAACGCCTTGCCAAAGGACGCCAGGCCATGGTTTGATTCGAACATACGACCCTCTGATATACAAGGCGATAGTCAGAACCGCTACACCACGACGCTTCCAACTATACATGGATATTGATGACAAAATATAACTTAACTTAAACAATAATAGTTGACTCGAGCCCCCATCATCTCATCTGGCCTGACATGCCTCACTCGACCATGATGGTGGGTCCAGTTCCTGACCTCCGCAGCTTGCGACGTCTCTTCCACTCGGACTCCGCAGACAGTGTTGTCCCTTGATGAGTAGCCCCCAGATCAGAGAGATGTGGCTTCAACGAATTAATGGACGAGATCGAACCCCCAATGATGACATGAATTTTGACCAGTCATGTCGATGGAGAACCGGCCGCAGCTGGGGTCGTTATCTTGTTACCGACGTAGTCCCTCAGTTTTAACTTCGACTGCCTATACTAACATCTGTGGTCTATTATAGCTTAGGTGGTTCTCGCTGAACTGAAATTAAGCTCCTAATATACCCTAGCGTTACTAGGACTAACTGTAAAATTTCTAGAAAGTAATTCAAAGAATTTCAATAACAGATTAGTGCATAAAGAAACGCATTCTTATTAATAAAAGAGACTTCCTGTGTATCTGTACACCTACATTCATCAATGCTAGAGCATTGTATTGGCTTTTTATGACACCTGTATGAAAATGCTTCACTTAATAGGAAATATTTCTAACGCCTGTGCAAAATACGACATAAACCTGGTACACTTGTACTCTAAGGGGAGGGGGGGGGGATCAAACGTTTCCAACGCTTGCTTTTAAAATATTCAGAACATGTACATGCTTGTCTAAAAGCCTACCCTAACCTTAACCAAGTAAATATGTTTACACATGTTTAAACTTTAACTGAAACAGATCTATAATTAAATCTCTTTCCTGACAACAAGACAAGACGGAATATTAACAGAAAAACAGACAGTATACAAAGGAAGTAAAGACAAAACAAAACAGGAAAGAGAAAAAAAAAAAACAAACACACACACACACACACAAAACACTACAGAAAACAATCCGAAATACCAGAACATCTTATAATATTGTAAATCATGCCAAGGGTAACGCGCGTGGTAATTTTCGTAGAGATTGCGGGATCTAGGACCGAGGGCTGAATCAGCCCCCCCCCCCCGTCTTCTTAGGCCTCAAAGTCAAACTTAAGAAGCCCAGTCTATTTAGGGTTAAAATGAACTACTCTCGTAGTTAGAGGTTTCTTCTTTTCATAATTAAAAACAATGCATTTGTTGCTCCCATTTTATTTTTTTCCTGGCAACTTATTCCTTGTCTTTATGTGATGATATTTCATATCAATTTCCGAAAGGTCGATATTACACAAAATACTGGAACAAATAACGGAAATGGCCTTATAAAATATATGTAATGTATTTTACCTCTGACAAACTTGGATTATTAGTCCGGCAGCCAGCAGCATCTGCCTAGCTGAAAGGTTTACCAATTTACATCTTCAAATCAATATTGTATGTAAGTAATAAAACGCGCGTCTGGCTGGCCGTTTGTGTAGCCAGGAGGGTTATGAAAAGGACCCCCCCAACCGGCTAGCCTAGCTGGAAAGATTGCCACATGAGATATGTGGAATATTGTCTTGCTTTGTGCCAGGGTAATTGGAAAAAAAATACAAATATTTTGGTAATGGGGAGTAGCCGCCAGACCGAAGTAAGGATTTATGAATCTCAAGGTGTCTGACTTTGTATACTAGCGTAATGCAAAAGTAAATGCAAATAAAAAATCGGCTCCGGCTTCGCATTCTGTTTATTGGGATACACAGCCCGTCCAATTACAAGTGCAGGATCCGAGTTCTATAAAATATCAACAACAACAACAAAAGATAATTTCGCGCTTCGCGTTTGCACCATAATGCCCAAATATAAGTGTCTATCTAAAAAAATAAATTATAACACCTTCTCGCGCTTCGCGCTTGTAGAATTACAATGTAAGATCCACATCCTCTCTAAAAAAAAATTCCATGTTGGACAGTGCTTAAAATGGTCCCTTTCGGGTCAGCAAATTAAGTGGCTGTTCTCATACGCGACCAGCTTCCCTTACCGTAATCGCTTTGAACGATAACGTATAGTACACTCTCCGAGGTCGAAATTCTTAAGTTCACGACATGACATCAGGTCGGGTGACTTTAGGTGTCCTAACTTGAGGTAAACTCTCATGTGTGCATTTCCGTTGCTGCGTATATATATATATATATATATATATAGTAAAGAAATGGATGAAGAGAACAATGGTAGGCGTAGCTTAAATCAAGGTTCCCCAGAGCTATCTACCCTTTGGAAAAATTGGTGATGCCGAAAAAATGTCTCTGCCGGGAATCGAATATATATACATACATACATGTATATATACCCACACACACACACACACACACACACACACAGAAATAGGCCTATATATATATATATATATATCCCTTTGCGTGCGACGGGCTTCCACAGAAGCCCAGCTAGTCGTTCACTTAGCTACGACGGGCTTCTACAGAAGCCGAAATTTTTTTGGTTTAATTCGATGAATTTTTTTTTAGCTTTTTCGTAATTGCTATGTACTAAAACCTCTGCCACTATTTCCTTTATAAACCTATTTCGATATCAATATTAAAAAAATATACAGCTACGTGGGGAAAAATCCCGAAAATAGGAAATCATTTCAACTTTACCCGATTTTTTCGTTGGAGTCAGACGGGGAAGAATAAATTTGGTGACGAGCACGTACGCGCGCGCAAAAGGCCTGATCACGTGATTTGATCCATATCGTACACTAACATTCTTTCTGCAAGATCGTCACGTAATAAGCTACGCGTTTATTCACCATTTTCGTCTTATAATTTGTTTCATCAAGGAGATTTCACTCTAGAATGATAACTCCTCTGTTTCATCGATCGATTGTATTTTCAGAAAAACAAAAAAGCTTGTACGAGAGTAATGTCTTAGTACTTTGCACTTTTGAACTTTTTCCCTCCCCATAATATAATCATCTCTCTTCTTCTCATTATTTTTGTCTACTATTCTGTAAAAAAAGGAGAGAAAAGAAAGCAGTTTAGCGCACCATTCATCTTACGCTCTTTTCAAAAGGGAAACGTCCATGTATTTCATGATATCCGCACTACCCGAACAAAATAATGTCAGGGCGGCCACTCAAACAAATTCCTTCCGAAAAGAGCAGGATACAGATGGTCAACGACCCGAACAAAAGGAAGATTAGTGTTTATCGAGAGGATGACTTATTGAAAGCTTTTCGTACTTAGCAATACAAAAAGCTTTTATGAATATTTTTTTTTATTTCGACCAACATACCGGAACTAAAAACAACAAACTTTGTCTCATTTACCAACAACACGTAGGTGCTTATGACATCCGTCAGTGATTCATATTAATTGCATAAAAGCGCTTCCCCTTGGTGATGATGCATAGAAGGATGAAAGAAGAACCATTTAGGGAAATTATAGAAAAAAATGTTCAGATGTCACGGAGAACTAGAGAGAATGAGAAACAGAGATAAAAGGGTTAATAGACAAGTGCGCTTTTGCTAAAATGAATATCTACTTAAACAAATAACATCATGACTTAATTTTTTGTTATAGATTACTAAAAAAAAAAATCCCACAACGTTTGTTTGTCGCAACTCGGTCCTCAGACCCTTGTCAAACTGACGACTTTTTATTATTATTCTTGTTTGACCTACCCCCCCCCCCCTGCAGATCTGCAGATAGAAATGTTCTGACCTGCACTCTAATATTCCTTGTTTGTCTCCTCTCTCCGATTTTCTGTTGTTGTTTTTTTTCGCTAACTTCTTCTTTTTTTTAACCGGCGAATAGTGTGTTAGAAAAGATTCATTTAGAAAAAAAAATCCGACCCAACCCATTTTTGTTCCCGTTACTGCAAACAAACATTTGGGTCGCTTACCCTGGTTAGCATCAAAACCAAAATATCTGATTTCTTACATAAAAAACAGGGGCCGCTGACCTTTTTTTTTTTATAATGGAGGGGTCGAGCTGATAGTTCGAGGGAGTGGACCGGCCAAAAGACAAATTACAAATTTATATAGACTTCGGATTTTTTGCACATGTTTGCTGAAGGGGTGAGGACTGAAACTTCCTACCAACTCCGCCGCCTCTGTACTATTAGATTCAACGATTAAAACGATAGAGGCAAAAATGAATTCTAACTATTATGATTTGTTTTATTGATTTATTTATTACCATGATTACTTCATGTATTTTTGGTTGTGAAATCAAAGAGACAAATAAAAAATAGAACAAAACGAAATAACAAATAAAAAAACACTTTTAATTGCGGATGTTATAATTTATTCAAGAAAAGATAATTTCTTTTACTTTTAGTAGTTGCTAGCATGGCTCTTTTTAAGGGAAAAGTAAGATAAAGAAATAAACGTAGAAAGTGACAAGGAGATCCGGAGGTATGATTTCAGACTTAAAATTTCAGTCACTCTTACTCGTGTAACTCTTTGAAATAATTTCAGGATATTACAAATCGAATACTGGTGCGCAAACTTCAGGAAGAAAATTATTTTACTATTACAGTAGCTGCGTGGCAAATCGAATTAAATGAGACATATAATTTGCAAAAAAATCTAAAAAATTACTTTTAGTGAAAGATTGAGGCCTCTGTCTTGCCATAACCCTAAGCCCCAAGTTCACAAAAAATAATTTAGTCGTGCATTTTTATACGATGATCATTATCATCATATTTTCTTTTGCGATAAATATCTACCCACGTTATTGAAAATGGAAGATGATATAGAATTTATTGTGAAATGACAGTTACAATAGTAGTTTTAAAAGGTTTTTCGGGACTTAATTTGAGAATCTGGGGAAAACCCCCCTAAATTTTCGACATGATGGCCACGATGCAATATATAGGATGAGAGGCTCACAAATGCAACAATCTCCGATCAATACAAGTTGGCAAAATCGAGTCATACTCTCGGAACGATTTCCGAAGAAGAGAGAGAGAGAGGGGGGGGGGGGGTAGATGAAATGTAAAATGACAGGTACTGAGAAGAAAAAAAATCTGAGAGAATGGATAGAGGGGGATGGGGCGGGTATATACCTCGTAATCCAAATCGGGGAGAAGAAAGACGATACAGATATTATTTAAATGCGAAGAACTAAGAGGGAAAAAAAGTGTAGACGGGAGGGGATATAGAAATGCTATAGATATAGGAAAGTTAATGAAAGCAGTAGATAATACATTCAGTTACAGGTTAGAAACCAGGGAAAGGGAAAACGAAAACAAAAATCCCTTGGTACCGTTTTTAAATACATGTAGCCTACACTTTATATTGACAAAATGTGCAATAACAAAAAAAATACCATCCGCCAGTCACATAGAATGATTTTAGTAGCTTTCCAGTGTTATTGAAAATTTTTAAACAAATTTTCTATAAGACGGGCCCCTGGTGCACTTTGAAACCCTTCCCCCTGCGTTCTTTCATTCTCTCATCATATTGCTATTATTTTTGTCTTCTTTATATTTCAAAAGAAATAAACATAAAATAAAGCAATTTAGAACACCGTTTATCCTCTGCTCTTTCGAAAATGAAAACGTCCTTGTAGTTCTTGATCTCGGCACTCCCCAAACAAAAGAAAGTCATGGCGGACGCTCAAACAAATCCCTTATAAAAAGAGCAGAGAGCAAATAGCCAACGCCCTGAATAAAATGAAGATTAGTGATGTCGTCAGGATAACCTACTGCTTTACGTATTTAGCAGTACAAAAAGCTTTTAGGAATACTGCTTTTCATATTACGACAGTAACATTTAAACAATGTAAATGTCTACTCATTTATTGACAAACATGCAGGCGCTTAAGAAATGGCAAGAATGTTTTCTTCTTGAGCATGACAGCACTTTATCCAAAAAAAAAAATACTTCGAGTTTTTTTAAACGTTTTCTGAAGGGGGAGGGGGGTGTGGGGGGGGGGGTGGACTGTCGCCTCCTACCGACCCCAACACCTCTGTACTGTTTTAATTTTAATCGTAAACAAAGACCCACGATCCTCTTTATATTGAAAACATGGAAATATAGCGTAGTCTGTCCTCCAGACCCAGTTATAAAAGTCATTTAAAACACAACAACAACAAAACAAAGACCCTGCAATCTTACCATCATTGAATAACATGGAAATATGGTGTAGTCTTTCCTCCAGACCCAATTATTTCAAAATAATCAAAATCATTAGAAAAGAATAACAGAATCTAAGGCCCAACTATCCTTCAAACTAAGAACCTTCAATAAATAAAAGTTTAGAGAGTTTTCTTTATTCCAGACCTTGTCATTTAAAAAATAAGATAAATGAAATCCTCATGACTAAGACTCAATCCTATTCTTGTGCCTGTTCAACATGAATAAGATGATTGGGGGAGTATTTCATCAACATTTATGTCCGACAAGTTGTCAGATCTGACAACTGTTCTTGATGTTGATTGGCTAAGAAGCAGTGCTACCAGTGTCGGATAAAACGTCAGACAAATCCTTTCATGAAATGCTCCCCGGGCTCTCAGTTTTGATGTTGCTTTTTTATTATAAATTTCTTTGCCTGAAAGAAAAAATGAATGTTTCATTGCATCATTTATTATAGGATGTTAGGCTGGAAGAGGGTTAATTATTTTTTTGTTCTGTTTTTTTTTTTATAAACTGGTCTGGTCAAATTAAGTATGCGTTATCACAAGGGTTTTATAGTTTGGAATATGCTGGGGTCTAAGTTTTAAGATTAATGTTTTGTTTAATTTGTATATTAAAGAGAACTGGGTGAGGGGTAAAGACAACACTCTAAGCCCAAGCATTTTAAGTTGGTTTAATTTTGAAGATTGGTCTTAGCTGTGATTTTTTTTCCAATATTTTGATTATCTTTTAAATAACCGGGTCTAGACGAAAGATTAAGCATAATACTCGTGTTATTCCACAAGAATAAGAATATGACAAAGTCATATTCTTATTCTATTTTAAGATTGTTTAAATCATTTTTAAATTACTGGGTCTGGAATAAAGACAACGCTCTAAACATGTGCTTTTCTACATGCATGGTCTTAATTTGGAGGATTGTTGGTTCTAAGATTCGTTTTGGGGGTTGGGTTTTATTGATTTTTTATTTCTTGAAATAATTGTGTCTGGAGGAAAGTCGATCTTCGACAATCGGTCTTCATGTTATATCACAGTAATTAGATTATTGGGTATTCGTTTTAGAATATTTGTAAAAACTACTTTATTTTTTCAAATAACAACCAAGTCTGGAGAAAGGATGTTTGCTTTACCCATGCATTATTACAATGTTTTGTAGGGGTCGTAGTATTATTTTTTTTTAAATGGGTGTGGGGTAAAGACATATTTTTTTTACTGGGTGAAACTTTGGAAAATTGGTCTTAGATTTGAAGTTTTTTAATTCATTTTTTAATAGCCGGGTCTGGAGGAAAGACTTTGGACTTATATTGTAATTGTTTAATTATCCGGGTCTGAAAAAAAGACTTTGCACTTTGGTGCTATATGAACGAATTGCTATAGGGTTTATTTTTTAGTTTTAAGTAACCGGGTCTGGAGAAAAGACTACGCTTGATTCTCAATTTACTCTTAGTGCATATATTCACAATATACGCCGTATAAGTTGAAACAACAACAAAGACATTAATTCCGCCAGTTTTAATTAACTGGGTCTGGATAAAAGACTAAGCTCGATTCTCTTTCTTTCTTCCACTGAAATATCATTATCGTATCTTAGTTTTGACTTATATTATAATTTTTGAAATAACCGGGTCTGGAAAAAGACTTTGGACTCATATCAACATTTTTTAAACAACCAGGTCTGGAAAAAAGACTTTGGGCTTATATTATAATTTGTGAAATAACCGGGTCTGGAAAAAGACTTTGGACTTATATTATAATTTTTTAAACAACCGGGTCTGAAAAAAAGACTTTGAACTTGCATTATAATTTTTGAATTAACCAGGTCTGGAAAAAAGACTTTGGGCTTGCATTATGATTTTTAAATCAACCGGGTCTGGAAAAAAGACTTTGGACGTATATTATTATTTTTGAAACAACCGGGTCTGAAAAAAAGACTTTGGACTTGCATTATAATTTTTGAATCAACCGGGTCTGGAAAAAAGACTTTGGACTTATATTATAATTTTTTTAACAACCGGGTCTGAAAAAAAGACTTTGGACTTGCATTATAATTTTTGAATTAACCGGGTCTGGAAAAAAGACTTTGGACGTATATTATAATTTTGAAACAACCGGGTCTGGAAAAAGACTTTGGACTTGGACTATGATGTTTAATTAACGTCTGGTAAAAACACTTTGCACTTTTGTGCTATATGAACGCATTACTATAGGATTTTAGTTTAGAACGGATTCGCCAAAAATCCCTTCAAATTTATTACATTTGTGGGTAAAGTCATTATTACATTTGTGGGCGATCAAAAATTATTACATTTGTGGGTAAAGTGCATTATTACATTTGTGGGTGAAATTATTACATTTGTGGGTAAAGTGTTATTACATTTGTGGGCGTTATTACATTTGTGGGTAAAGTGTTATTACATTTGTGGGCGTTATTACATTTGTGGGTGCAACAGGGACTCAGTATATAATGCATAGTGGGTATGTGCCGCGGAGGGGACCCCCATTTTTACACTCAAATTTCCGTTCCGAGGCATAGCATTTTTGTCTTATTGAGAAAAAGAACAAAGAAAGCCGCTCAAGAGCATAGCATTTTCTTCTTATCGAGAAAAAAAAAAAGAAATCCGCTCCAAAGCTTCGCATATTTTCCGTTACGCCGTTCCGGTCGCAATTTTGGTGAAAAGCGGCCGCAGCTCGCTGTCCGACCATCACCCCTGCGCTAGCGCGCCCGTCAGTCGTGCCGCTGGGCTAGCTGCATGTACGTTCCATAGGGATGCATACGCACTCGCACGCAGGAGACCCGTTCCAAGGACCCCCGTTTTCACAAACATTTGTAGTTCCGAAGCCCGTTCCGCGGACCCTCCTTTTTACAATGAGCCCGCTCCAAGGCCCCCTGTTTTTTGTCCCGCCCGCGGCACACCCCTACCACTTTTTTGGTCGAGTGCCCCCCCCCCCCCCGGGCTCCTGCTGTGCCAAGAATGCATGATCCCGGCGGACGACCAGTAAGCCATCACGAGCGATGGTGGCAACCTGGATATATCGCTTCACATCACAGATGCCTGTTAACTTCTTCGACGGGCGAGTAACCTGAGTAAGGTTGGCATGGGCACGGCGGAGGGCCGGACAATCAGACTGAATCCTACCCCACGCGTGAAGAGATGTGAAAGGGAGGCGTTTCTTCCATGAGAGGACGTCAGCAACAGAAATAAGATGGACAACAGAGTCTTCCATCCGTGAAATGAAAGTACAGATCTGGCATCGAACATCATGGCATGGGGGAGCATTCCTACTCGGAAAGTCAGCTGGGGCATTAGCGGAGCCCGCCAGGTGACGTAAGGAAACCCGGTATCTGCTAATGGTTGCCAAAAAGGTAGAAACCCGTGGACTGGCAGAAAGCTCACCACGACACAATTTCTCATAAGCCTTAACACAAGGTTTGCTGTCAGTAAGAATGCAGACAGGGTGGTGAGACTGGATGATGTATGGGCTGAAATGATTGGTGGCAGCAGCGGTGGACAGTGCTTCTACTTCACAAGGTAACCATGTGATTTGACGACCACGGAGCTTTGCGCTGAAGAAACCTGCGACGAAAGGCGTCCGGTCTCTTGTGACGTACATGGTAGCGCCGAGACAATGGTTCTTCACGGATCCATCAGTGACAATCCATAGCTGATCAGATGGCCATGGTAGAGTAACCGTACGAGTATACTTGATGCCGGACTGGGCTTTGTTGAAGGCATAATGAAGCTCATCCGTCCAGCAGATGCGGTCTTGAGATTTCATACCTGCAATCGATTCATCCAGGGGACCCAGATAGGATGCGCAATTTGGGAGAACGCGAGCAAGCATCTTATATGCTCCAATGAAAGACCGCATCCCCTTCACGGTTGAAGGGCATGAGCACGTTGACAAAGTTTTTATCATGTGAGGACTTGCTTTGAGGTTCCCTTCAGACCAAACCCACCCTAAAATCGTGGTGGTTTTTGGACAGACGGTAGTCTTAAATGGAGAAAGGTAAATACCTTTGGAGGCTAGTGCATGTAACACCCTGGACCAGTTATGCAAAAGGGCCTGCCAGGTGTCAGCACCACAGTACAAGTCGTCTGCAAGCTTGACAACAACACCTTCAAACAATAGATCTCCCAGCACTTGACTCATCAACTCCTCCAATGCCGTCTCTGATCCTGGCATACCCATAGCACAACGGGTGTAAACTCTGATGCTGCGGAAAGGGGTAGCAACGCCACAATACTTCATTGAATCACGAGAGAGAGGTATTTGATAAAAGGCACTTGCAAGGTCAGATGCAATAATGTACTTCCACTGACCTATCTTTCTCAGAGTGGAATCAACATCAGACAAAACTGAGGGCTGTGGCTTAGAGTAGCGCCCAACATCAGCGAATGCTGTGACAAGACGAGAGCCGCCATTCAGCTTCTTCACAAGAAAGGACGGGTTGACAAATTCAACCGTAACACCAATATCCTCAGGGCGTGCAAAGACGCCGTGTTTCTCAAGGTCATCAAACTTTCCCTGCAATTCAACAAGCTTTTCTTGGGAATACAAGAGAAGGCGACCCTTGCGTTGTGGGGGCTGCACAGGACCCATGTTCACAACGGCCTTGAATGGACCAGATGCACCATTGCAGCCCTTGAACGAAGGGATAAACATACAATCATGTTCTGCATGAAGAGACTGAAAATCGTCCCTTGCCTGGGGAGGGGGGGGGGGGATATTATCAGGATCCACAATAACATACTGAGAAGGCTGTGGTAAGGTCGGCCCTCCCTGCACCACAGAGGGAAGGGCAGTCTGACTAGGAGGAATTTGCGCAAGCTGATCGTTATCTGAGACAACCACTGGACAAACCTGACAAAGATGTTCATTGCGACGGTTAACACAAGGACCGCGAGAGAGGTTTGGGATGCAGATCCTACCAGCAACACTTGAGACAACACCTGGAGCCGGAAAGAATACTGTGATCATTGGTGAAGGAGGGGAATACGAGCGAGGCTCCAAGACAAGTGTCTTATCAGCAGAAAACTCAGGAGGTAGGGAAAACTCATTGAATTCACCTGGCCAAATGGTGGTAGTTTGTGAAGGGGCACGAAGGACAAATGCGCGACGCACTGCATGACCAGCCTTAGGCTTACTTCAGGAACCATAACTAAACGCAGTACCTTCAGCCAAGGAAATCTCCCCCCTTGCTGGCCTTTCCATAAATGGAGTACCAGCCAAAACGTCAACATTAAGGTTCTCAATGACCAATCCTTCAAAGTGGAACTCATTACTGCCACGACAAACGGTGAAACGAGTTTCACCACATACCTGCAGCACCGCTGTCGAGGGTGATACGACCAGCATGCTGATTATAAAATGCGTCGAAATAAGGAGACTGGCGAACTTGGACACGCAGTGTGGAAGAGGTAACTCCACGGCCAGGGTCTGGTGACAAACAAGCCTCGTCACATGACTCCTGGGGGTCAACAACAACGTCAAAATCATCAGAACCACCATCATCAAAAACCTTGGCAACCTGCCTGGCCTTTGCCATGTACTGCCGATGAGAGTCTGGAAGGTAAGGACAGACACTCAAAAAATGGTCACTAGGAAAGCCAGCCTGAACACAGAGTGGACAAGATTTGGAAGGCCTGGGACGGAACTTCGCCGGGGTTCGAGACTGAGTACGCTGGGGAGCAGTCTAACTACGACCACGATGCCGAAAAGCCGCTGTACGCATTGCCCTGGAACATTCAACTGACTCCAAAAGACAAGTAAGGGCCTGAGAAATTTCAGGTTTGAGGGATGCAAGTGTGCGTGAACGGAGTTCTGTGCCGTACCTCTGCTTCACCACCTGGGGAAGGTCAGGGTGCAAAAGGCGAAGCCACTGCAGAACAATAAAATTCTCAATCGTAGGCGAAAGTTCTTCATCATCCAGGATAGGATCACCGTGATGGGTAATACCACCACCAGCCGTCAACAAATTTTCCTGGTCGCTCATCAGATTCCAGCTTTTTTTTGCAAATATAAAAAAAACAAATGGGCACCTGTTGCCTGGAAGCCATAGTGAAGTCTAATAGTGGCTAAAATGTCATTCAAAGAAGTGGAATTGCGAACAATAGAATTTGTAGCAATGACGGGACAAAAATTAGAAATCTGACCGAGCATAAGATCAAGGAGGTTCGCTTTCTGTTGAGCAGTCTTGCGTAGATCTGAAGGAACAGAGGGTTGTCATCTATGAAACCCCTTGTGGAAGGTCAGGGTGCAAAAGGCGGAGCCACTGCAGAACGATGAAATTCTCATTTGTAAGCGAAAGTTCTTCATCATCCAGGATGGGATCACCGTGATGGGTAATACCACCACCAGCCGTCAACAAATTGTCCTCGACAAAGGCAAGTAATCTCTGACATAAATCTTCTGGTCGCTCATCAGATTCCAGCTTTATCTCGCAAAAATCCAAAAAATGGGCACCTGTTGCCTGGAAGCCATAGTGAAGTCTAGTAGTGGCCCAAATGTCATTCAAAGAAGTGGAATTGCGAACAATAGAATTTCTAGCAATGACGGGACAAAAATTAGCAATCTGACCGAGCATAAGATGAAGGAGGTTCGCTTTTTGTTGAGCAGTGTTGCGTAGCTCTGAAGGAAGAGAGGAATTGTCATCTATGAAACCCCTTGTGGGGTTAGCTTTTGTTTTCTTACCCCATGTTACCGACTCAGAAAGGAAGAATGCAAAGTTAGGGTCAATATTCAAGGTGTACAAAGGATTATGTCTCCATCCTTCAAAGGATGTAATTGATTCGACTTTACCCAAGCACCATTGCTTTGGTACTTTCGGCATACTGCACGCCATTGTAAGGCTGTGGGACCAACACTAATTACGGCTAGATCTAACCAACTACTCGTTCACGGTAAACTTACATTAACGGTGCAACCGGCAAAGTCCAGCAAAGTCTCAGCAAAGTCCTTCAAATGTGGCCTAAGAAAGATATTCAGGCGAGAGTGAATCCCAATAGCGGCCACCATGACAATAAATTAGGACACGGAAGCAACTTTGTAGTTAGGATTAATATTTGATTAACCGTAATCAAGTCTAGAGTCGGACAAACGTGTTTCCGTATAACTGACACAGATGGCACTATACCATTAGATACAAATCAACTGGCGCTGAGGCATGGCGGCTTGTCAATGTTCAGAACCCACCTTCACCCGACAAAGGAAATTATTATTGGTATAGTGTCTATCTGACGGTCAATTGGATCGGGGTCGCCCTAGCCACTAACCCGTCTCTGTGGTCTAGTGGTTAAGGCACCGGCGTTCAAAGCTGGAGGCCCGGGTTCGAATCCCGGCAGAGACATTTTTCAGCATCACCACTTGGTCTAATAGCCACTTGGTCTAATACCAAATTGGTCTAATGACCGCTTAGTCTTAAAACCACTTGGTCTAATGCCCAGTTGGGCTAATCGTCATTTGGTCTAATTGCCATTTCGTCTAATGTATTTTATTGTCACTTGGTCTAATTGCATTTGGTCTAATATTAGTTCGTCTAATAGTCGGATGGTCTAATACTAATTGGTCTGATACCAGTTGGTCTAATCCTCACTTGGTCCATTATTCATTTGGTCTATATTGCCGTTGGTCTAATCCTCATTTGGTCCATTATTCAGTTAGTCTAATGTGCAATTGGTCTAATTTCCATTTCGGTCAATCTCCACTTGGTCTAATTTTCAGATAGTCTAACATTCATTTCGTCTACATGCCATCTGGTCTAATTTGTAAAGTCTGCATGGTGACTTGCTTTCAATTTTCTGGTGAAATTTGTAAAGTTACTTTCCGTGCGCCGGCTTCGAATCTTCACACGCGCGCCCCTCGATAATGTAATACAGTTACAGTGACGTATATTTCGGCCCCAACTGAATTTTGAAAACATGGGGATTTTGGAAAGCCTGTGGGGGACGAAAAAAATATGGGGGTTAAACAAACATTGGGGATTTTTGAAGGTTTCGGTGAAAAACAATCAAATTTGCTCTTTTTCTGTAAAATAACGCTAATATAGAGGTGGAAAAAATTTGATATTTATTTATCCACCTCTATGTATACGATCTACTGTAGATACATGTAGTTAACGCTGGCTTAAAGTGATCATTTCACTTTGTTCTGATTTAAAAAATTCTCCTTTTGGTTCCTGAAAATGGGCTAAACATTAGGCTTACAGTGTAAAAATACCATCCCAAAAGTTTCAAAGTATTATATTTACAGGATCAATTTTAAACCTTGGAGATGTAAACCAAAGTTTGAAATAATTGGGAGTTGGTTTCAATGACTATGTGTATACAGGGAATCTGTGCACCACAACACATTAATTCTAGATGAACACAGCATGACCTACATATACAGTGTGTACAAGATATACACTGAATGTACAGTGCAGCTAATAGTGTGTGTATAGGAGATACACACGACAGAAGGCAGTCAAAATACCCAACGGACTTTTTGAATTGGAGAAAACTGGTCATAAGCTGAACCCGTCTACTAGACGGTTCTCAAAATCAGGCTAATAAATTGCTACTTGTATCTAAATTACAGTTTTTCATCCTATATTGTGGTCTGTTTCAGGGTTTTTGAGAACAAATACAGGCACCCATACGCACGTTTCAACTCAGTTTGATAATTTTTTTAATCTGCTGCTCACAAAGTTAAACGATCCCTTTAACCCAATCATGGTTCCCAACTTTTCAAGAAACAAAAATCCCGGATTTTTCTCTGATGAAGTTAAAAAAACTTCCCGAGTTATTTAAACCCATTCCCAGTTTATCATGTTTTCTAAGTTGTTGCAGTGAATTACATGTATTATTGTTTTTTCAGCTATGCATGTATAATGTACCAGTAGGCCTATACTTGTGTTGTAGTAAAATAGGCTAAAAAAACCCCACCATAACATGTCATTCAATGAATGCTGTTTTAATATACAACAAAATATAACAGAGTCTGAATGACTATCGTGCTTTCGACTTTTGGGCCGATCAAAATTCCCTGATCTTGCCCTATTGAGGCATTTTCCCCGGATTTGAGGCAATCCCTGACTGGAGAAACGTTTTAAAAATCTCTGATTTCCCTGATGGAGTGGGAACCTTGCCAATCCATTTTAAGGAGGTGGCGAAGAAGTAGAACAAAAACAGATTGAGAAGATGAATAAGATGAATGACTACTGTGGTGATAACTAATAAAGGTCTGCAAGCGTAGACTATACTGTGTTATTACCATAGAGTTAAATACGTGTTTAGGTTCATATAACTCTATGGTCTACGTCATAATGATTTGGCTGCTACCAAGATGGACGCAGTGATGTTGTTGCAGCTAACCCGATAGACCTGTATAGTGTTATCAAACTAACTGGTCAGTTATTTGCCTCCAAACAAACTATTGAATTAACTAAACAAAATATTCATAACAAAATTATATGATCTAATTCTAATGGCTTTGTAGTTTTGGAATCCCCCAAAATGCATAACTAGGCCATCAAGTTATAGTATCGTCCGTAATGTAATGGTGCATCACAATGATTTAAAACAGGCATAATAGTCGGGTAGATATGATCAGAATTATTGCATGACCGTCAAGTTGGGTATATATACAATTTTTTTTTGATGAAAGTTGTAGTATAGGGTGTCTACTTCAAGAATCCGACGGGTGCCACTTGGGTACCCTTGGGCATTTTTTTTATTGACGTCATAGGCCACGCCCACTTTTTTTTTTACATACCTCATAAATATGACTTTCATATTTTACGTTAATAACATGTCATGCTTGGTATGAAAGCTAATGACAAATCAAATGCAAATATATGGATCACTGGGCATTTAGATCACAATAATGTCAGTAAAAGGTCATTTAAGGTCATAAAAGGTCAAATTGCATTACAAATGTAAGTAATACATAGAAGGCGAAAAATATAATGTTTTGAATACAAATAAGTTAGGTATCATATGCATTTTGTACAGAAAGTTAAGTTAAGGGTGCGCATATTAAGAATCCAATGGATGCGACCTTGGCATCTTGAGGAATTTTACTTTTCTGACGTCATAAACCACACAAACTTTCTTACATTCCTCTAAATTACTACTTTTCTATTGAGCGGAATAAACATATCATGTGTGATATCAATAAGTACAAATGCAAAATCAAATTCACATATTTGAATCACAAGGCATTTAGAATGCATTCAGGGCAATTAAAGGTCATTTAAGGTCATGAAAGGTCAAATTAGGTCACAAACTTAAGCATTGCAACATATAATGCGGACTATCTCATGAATTGAATACAAACAAGTTGAGTATCATACATATTTTGGGCTTTAGGTTATGTTGAGGATCTGTATTTTCAGAATCTGACAGGGGCTACTTTGGTAGCCTTGGGGCAACGTCATTTTCTGACGTAATAAACCACACCATTCTTTTCACATAGGACAACCTCTTAATTATGACTTATCTATGATCTATTGTATGGAATAAACACATCATGTTTGGTATCAAATGAAAGTTTGTGGAAAATGGAATGTACATTTATACAAAAATAAAACACACTGTGTCATAAACAAGTGCGGGCAGGCCTAATGTCTTGTTACACGTACTATCAGTTATCTTCTGAAGATGTCATGGGAGTAGAAGCATATATAATTGTTCTCTGACGACACTGATTTTTCTGTTCTACCAGACTGTTATGCTTTTAGGATTTACAAGCCTTTTGCATTCTGATGGAAAGGTAATCGACATGTATGGTATTGAAACTAGGAGAAAAAAGCTGGCTGTGCACAATTCCTTTCATTAGGTTGGGATACCATGTTGTGTTAATTTGGCGAGGGAAATACTTTCACTCTGAACTTACTGCTTACTCTACAGAGCCTGATGTAGAAGAAGTGGACAGGAATCAGGATCAATTAAAGCTGTAGTATTCAAACTTTATCTCCTTCTTAACTAATAATAAATGTAAAGATTAAGAGCCTACCCCAACTGAAAAGTCAGCAAAAAAAGCGTGTCAAATGTGCTCTTCTCCAGGATCTTCAGCCGGAGAAAATCTTTTCCGGAAGACTCCCCCTGCAACTAATCTTTCATGTATGATGGGAAGTATATTAAGTTAGGAGGGCATTCCTGTACCTGTTCATAGCACAGTAGATACTTCCATCATGGAATTGTCAGAACTTATTCCATGTGGATTAATATCGGGGCCACCATGCATATTCTAGGGCTAGCGTTTGTCACTTTGGTGTATCGTATTGTGCCATTCTAAACACAATTACAAATTAACATGCAATCGAGATTGAAGAGGGGCAAATCAGTCTGGAAGAGGATTAAGCAAGTTCAGAGTGGAAGTCTTTTCCTTGCCAGATTGACACAATATGTTATCCCAACCTAAAATATTGTCTGTGCACAGCCAGATTTTTTTGCTTAGTTATAATACCATAACTTTAATATCGATCACTTTTTCATCAGTATGCTTGTAAACCCTAAAATGAGAACAGTCTGGTAGAACACAAATGTCAGTGTTGTCAGAGAAAATTATTTAAATTATGCTCACTCCCATGACATCTTCGGAAGATAACTGATACAACGTGGAACAGGGCATTAGACCTACCTGAGTACATGGAACAGGACATTAGACCTCCCCGTACTTGTTCATGATACAGTGGTTGGTACCTTTGCAGATGTAAGTCAGTGTCACCATGTTCTATGAGGCTTAATGCAGTTGCTGCCCAGCCGTCAAATCATGTATTTCATAATTCATACTGCAAGTGTGAAACGAACATGACAAAGTATACAGCTAAGGCACAGACATGCGGTCGAGATTGTTGAGGAATTTACACTTGATTACATTTTCAACATCATCTTATAATCGATATCCAGGTCTAATCATAAGAATTATTTAATGAGCGACTATCTCATCATCGATAGTCCTTCACGGTGAGGTTTTGCGCCCACCAGCCCCACCCCGGCTCTACCCCTCCGGATCCTGGCGATATGTATATATTAACTAATGCATGTCATTTATCCATTACGTACCATATTTGCTAAATCTAGATATAATAGATAATCATAAGTGATACTATATTAGAATGGACATTAGACCAAGTGACGATTAGCCCAACTGGTCATTAGAACAATTGGCGATTAGACCAAGTGGTCACTAGACCATTTGGTTATTAGACCAAGTGGTCATTAGACCAATTAGATAGTAGACCAAGTGGAAATTAGACTAAATGGAAATTAGACCAAGTGGAAATTAGACCGAATGGTCATTATACCATGTGGCAATTAGACAAAATGATAATTAGATCAAGTGGAAAATAGCCGAAGTGGAAATTAGACTAAGTGGTGTTAGACCAACTGGAAATTAGACTAAATGGTTTTAGCCCAACTGCTCGTTAGACGAATTGGATATTAGACCAAGTGGGGATTAGACGAATTGGATATTAGACCAAGTGGAAATAGCCCAACTGGTTATTAGCCCAAATGGAAATTAGACGAATTGGATATTAGACCAAGTGAGAATTAGACGAATAGGATAATAGACGAACTGGTTGTAGACGAAATGAGTTTAGACTATGTGAAGTTAGACAAACTGATAAGTAGACCATGTGGAATTAGACCATCCGATAATTCACCATCTTACCTGCCATAAATTTGCTTTTCCTGGCCTCCCTTTATCATGTTTATACAGTGACATTTCAAGAAAGTCTAAGTCGTTCCAATCCATATAAGAAAGGGTTGTCAGCTGTAACAAACTGCACACCAATTCAAATACCATGCTTTGTTATTGCCAATCCCATCATTTTGTCAGACTAACAATGCGGCTTAGGAAGCGAAGAACATACTTCCAGTATTTTTCCTTGAATATTAATATTAGGATTTGAATGCTTAGTGATAGCAACATATTAATTTGAAGAAAAAAAAAACTGAAATGTTTTCACTGCAGTCAATGTGATAAAAATCAAAATTTCTTGACATTTTCCATATAAGGATACTTATTTGCATAATATGCAAATAAGTCAGATTTGCTAGCTTTTTTAATTAAAGACATTGAACTTATTTATTCATCATGAACTTTTGTTCGAAATTACTTGCTGTGGACATTTAATTTGTAATCTTTGGATTAATTTCCTCATTTTCTATTTTCTTAAATTGCTAATTTGCATAATATGCAAATTGATTTTCAGGCATTGGGATGAATTATCATGCTTAGTAATATAGTTGCATATTAATGTTAACATTAATGGAATGCTTTTAAGCAGTCTATATGAGAAAAATCACAATATCTTGACATTTTTTCCATAAGGATGCTTATTTGCATAATATGCAAATGAGGTGAAATTTTTTTGCACTTTTGATTAAAAACATTGAATTCAGTTATTTATCATGAATTTCCATTCAAATTAAATTGTTTTGGACATTTGATTTGTAATCTTTGGATTATTTCCCTTCTTTTTCTATTTTTTTTTTCATGGCTAATTTGCATAATATGCAAATTCAAGTTCAAGTTCAAGTTCAATTTTATTTTCTCAACAATATATATATAAAAAACAGTATACAATATGTACAAGAATGAAAATTACATCAGAGAAAAACAGAAGCTACTGAAAAGTTCATAAGAACTTGTGAGTTGTAGCTCCCAAAATAAATTCCCACTGTTTGGATTCCTCGGGACTTTTAGTATATGGTTTAGGGTACATTCCTGTAAAGCATTTCAGTGGAATATCTCGTGTTGCAATTAGTGGTGGGTTACCCCCCCCCCCCCCTATTCTGGCTAGATTGACTGGACTAATACAGCATACTTGCGAAAACACACCTACGCACACACAGCGTCGCATTCCATATAGCCTCCCACGCCTAAGCACACGCCCTAACATGCACACCCACGACCCTTGCACATCCACACACATCCTTTTATCTCATCATTCACCTCAGTTTTCATTTGCGTTGGCATAGTTGGTGTGTGTGCAAGCGAGTTGTGCTCAGCTATACAGGCGGGAAATTTAATCTACATAGTAAGAATTTACTATGTCGATAAAAAATTCTTATAATCTGGTCACATAAGCATCGGCAATTGTTTATTGTTTATAATAAACAGACATTTATTGCATTGATAATTATGCCGAAAGAAACAGTCTACGTTACATTTAAAAGAAAAAATAATTTGCACCTGGATACATTATCATACATAAACATTTAAAATTCGAAACTATACTCGGTATAGGCCTATTGTGGCAATTTGCGGAGACGCCTTTTCCATTTATTATGTACTTTATCATCACGTGTTTTATTTCTATTTTTATTTATTCATTTAAGTGTTCGTATGTACCATTAATAGTCCGGTCTGTTAGCGTCAAAAACACCCTACTTGTGGACACAGTGGACAAAAGCATGATTTTTTCTCCAGACCTTTGTTTATGTATAAGAATTAAAAATGGGGTATGCTCCAAAAAATCTGGCTGCAGGAACAGTGAAAAAATGGGTGAAAATGTCAGAATTTATGAGTTTAGATTGGTCTGATATATAGACTAGCGCTAGTGCAAAACTCAATAGCAGTGCATTATTTTGCATTGGTTTAGTTCTTGAATTCAGACCCTTTTTGAACAGATATTTTGTTTGTCCTCACATCTCAATACACTAAATATCTGAATGCAGATGCTAAACAAGCCGAAGGGTGGCGGTGGAGGGGGTTGAATGTTGGTGTGTATGTACATATTTAGGTCTTGGTGTAAAGATGTGCAAGACACATTTTTTGCATGTGTTGCCATGGTAACAGTGTATTATGGCAAAATAAGGTTACAAATCTTGCAGTTAGAACTACTTCCTCTGTTTTCATCCGATTCTCATGAAATTTGGCACACACATTGGTCTTGAGGTGAAGATGTCTAAGACACATTTTGTGTGTCTTTCTGAAATTTTGTTGCCATGGTAACAACGTAACATTTGGTGAAAATTGGGGGGAAAACCTTACAATTCAAACTGATTTATCAGTTTTAAATCAATTCTCATGAAATTTGGCACACACATTGGTATTAAAGTAAAGATGTACAAGGCACTTTTTGTGATTGTTTCAGAAATTGTGTTGCCATGGTAACAACATATTATATGGCAAAATTTAGGTAAAAACCTTGCAATTTGAACTACTTCATCAGTTTCAAACCAATTCTCATGCATGATATGGCTCACACATTGGCCTTGAGATAAAGATGTGCAAGAACCTTTTTTTTTTCATTTGTCAGAGAGTGCATTGCCTTGATAACCACATATAGCCAGAAATGCAGGGAAAACTCATCAATTGTGGATCAATCTACTTCTCAGTTTTCAGCCTGTGCTCAGAAAAGTTTACACAAATATTCATTTTGGGTAAAGATTCACATTCAGTGTTAAAGGGGAATCCAGCCTTGGTCATAAAATGTTGTGTGGAAAAGGAGAAAAATAAGAATGGTGAAAGTTTTAAAACAATCGGACAAGCAAAATAAAGTTATGGCTGCTTTAAAATTAAGATCCCTAAGGCTACTAGTATGTAGATTTCAAATTGATAATGGGTAAGTAAATTATGACAAGGGGTGAGGCCGCAAGGACAACTTTCCCATTGGCCTTGTACTTTGATTTTTGGTTTTCTCCTAAATTTCATTGGGGCCGTAATATAAACCTGTTAGTATAATGCTTTATGTCCTCATGAAAGAAAGATACAATTTGAAGTAAAACTTTTGAAAAAGACATTTTAGTCAATTAATTATTTCTGTACATGGAAGAGTGGTCCTTCCCTTACATCATTATGACATCACATGTGCGGCCAATTTGAAGTCTTCATGGGTATATAGTGATTACCAATGTTTACAACTTTTATATATTCACAACTTTCTTATGGTTTGTCCGATATTGTTCAAACTTTGACCTATTGTCTGATTTTTTCTTTTCCTCATAAAAACAAGTTTATTTGCTTTGGATTCCCCTTTAACATCATAAAATAGCGCAGGGTATTCATGGTATTAATCACCTTCAATAATATTTATAGGTTCTTTTTTTGGGGGGGCGGAGGAGGTCCTTAAAAACTGACAACATAAAAATATAGAAGGTTAAAGGACATGGCCATTAGGAACTTAAACACTCTTAAAGAAAGCACCCCTTCCATTTTTTTTTTTTTTTTGGTTTTTTTTGGGGGGGGGCCTTTAGAAAATTGCCACATAAAGAGTAAAGGAAATAATTACAACTAGGAACTGACCCCCCCCCCCAAAAAAAAAGGGGGGGGGTAAGAAAAATCCTTTACACTTCAGCGTATTAATTTAAAGCCTAAAACATTCTGGTTTGATAAAAGATAATTTCCGGTGCCCAATTAATCAACGTTTTATTTATCTCCGGATTTTCTTACATCACTTTTTGCACTTTAGAGCTTTACCATACCTTCTTGTTTTGTTTCCTCCCCCCCCTCTTTTTCTCCCTCTCTAAGTACATTTCTTTTTTGCTATTTTAATTCATTATTATCTAGCAACAATTATTCCATTTTGAATGCTTACACCTACACTGAAATATAATACCATGACATTTATTCTTTTCTTCATAATCTTCTAAACTCTATTTTGGCTACACTCTGTCCTAAATAATACTATTAGCTATATTTAATGTCTAGTTTAAAGAATTGAAGAAATGGCTGTCATGATATTATATTTCGGTAAAGGTGCATCAAATTCATAGTTGCAGCATTCAGAATGGAATAACTGTTGCTTGAAAAAAAATGGATTAAGTTGTTTTCCGAAAATCCTCTGTGAAAATTTTAGTTATATCACTGAGTTTTCCCATTCCTGCAGTTACCACCATCTGAAAGGGATATGACTAGAATATATGTAGAGAAATAAAAGTCATCATTTGCTCAATGAACAGTGAATACGTTCGTCCTTACTCCAATGCAAAATTATTTGCATTTTTTGTGACAGTCAGATCTTGCATCCAACAATTTTGCTACTGAAACATAATATTCATTTTTTGACAATTATACTGAAAAAATTAAATGAAATAAAATTGAAGGCAAAAAATTATTGTGCACATATGCATATTTTTGATATGGTATGCTATTGAGTCATGGATTTGCAAGTGAATTTCTAAAACAAGTGCAGAGATTTTTGTATATATATATATATATTTCTATAATTAGTTGCATGATTAAAGGTTCACTTTATAATATGTCAGAAAAAATATACTTGGAGAGAAGAGAGGGTAAAAAAAGGAGAGAGGAAACATAAGATGGTATGGTGAAGCTCAAAATCAAGAGTGATGTGATATAGTTAAAAAGAAAGAGTAGGAATGGAATATGAATAAAAAAATAAAAGTATGAGAATATAAATAAACAATGATTAATTGGCTACTGTATACAATTTTTTACCAAAGCAGAATGCATTAAACATCAAATGAATGGTCTGAACTCTGAAGTGCAAATGAATCTTCTTACCTTTTAATGGGGGGGGGGGGGCATTTTTCTGCTCAAAAAATATATCAGCCCCATTTGTTTGCGGGGGGGGGGGGTTAAGTTCTTAGTCATAATCCTTTACCTTTTACTTTTATGAGGTCATTTTCTAAAGACCCCCCCCCCCCAAAAAAAAGGGAGTAATGTCTCGCTTTAAAATACAAAGACCCCTGAGGGGCAAAGGCGTAGACTGGTTGAGCATAGGGAGATAGAAGTGGTATGGGGAGGGGTGCACATCTTAATGGGAAGGTGGAACTAAGGTTTGGAAAATCAGCCGTTGAAAGTAGAAGGGGTACACATTTTGTTTTGCTTGCCAGTGTTGGAACTCCTTTGCCAGAGCGGAAGGTTTCACATTCACCCAGTGTACCCCCAGCATATGCCCTCGAGGGGATGCTTATTTCAAGAGTGTTAATGGACACCGCCTTTAACCTTTATTTTGAGGTCAGATTTTAAGGACCAATCCCGCTCCTCCCCCAAAACCTAGAAATATTACTGAAGGTGATTAATACCCCCACACTCATATATTTTAATGCAGTTTAGAATTTAATATGAATCTTTACCCAAAGATGAATATTTCTTCCAACTTTTATGAGCACTGACTAAAAAAAGGGGAAGTTGTTTGATCCACAATGAGTTTTCCTGCATTTCTGGCTATCATATGTGGTTACCATGGCAATATACTCTGACAAATGCACACATAAAATGGTTCTTGCACATCTTTACCTCAAAGCAAATGTATGAGCCAAATTTCATGAGAAATGGTTCAAAACTGATGAAGTTGTTCAAATTGCAAGGTTTTTACCTAAATTTTGCCATATAATATGTTGTTACCATGGCAACACAATTTATGAAACACATACAAAAAGTGCCTTGTACATCTTTACTCTAATACCAATGTGTGTGTCAAATTTCATGAGAATTGATTTAAAACTGATGAAGCAGTTTGAATTGTAATTTTTTCCCCAATTTTCACCAAATAATATGTTGTTACCATGGTAACAAGATTTTTGAAAGACACACAAAATGTGTCTTAGACATCTTCACCTCAAGACCAATGTGTGTGCCAAATTTCATGAGAATCGGGTGACAACAGAGGAAGTAGTTCTAACTGCAAGATTTGTACCTTATTTTTGCCATAATACACTGTTACCATGGCAACACAATTTCCAACACATGCAAAAAAATGTGTCTTGCACATCTTTACCCCAAGACCAAAATATGTACATACACACCAACATTCAACCCCCTCCATCACCACCCTTCGGCTTGTTTAGCATCTGCATTCAGATATTTAGTGCATTGAGATGTGAGGACAAACAGAATATCTGTTCAAAAAGGGTCTGAATTCAAGAACTAAACCAATGCAAAATAATGCACTGCTATTGAGTTTTGCACTAGCGCTAGTCTATATATCAGACCAATCTAAACTCATAAATTCTGACATTTTCACCCATTTTTTCACTGTTCCTGCAGCCAGATTTTTTGGAGCATACCCCATTTTTAATTCTCATACATAAACAAAGGTCTGGAGAAAAAATCATGCTTTTGTCCACCGTGTCCACATAATTCCGCTAACAGACCAGACTATAATAGAAATGCGTTAATCAAAATAGAGTACAAATACCATAATACATTACATATTTGTCATGTTTGTACGTCATATAATTAGTACTCTTGGTACAAACCTGTAAAAATGTGTTTATTGGTACTTTGAACAAGTACAGCAGTCCATATACTCTGTATTCAAATGAACACAAGCTATGCGATTAATTTGAAATCTACGTGAGCCTACATTACGGCGCCCAGTATAGATATTACTTTTTTTGAAATTTTAAAGCGTTTCCCTTTCCTCTAATTACCTTAAAAAAAAGGAAACATATGAGTTGGGTTTAATTACCATTTTAAAGATCTTGACACAATCAACTTGATGGGATCTGTTTAATATTTGGATCAAACTGATTAGATTAACCTAGCACATTTTTGTTTTATCATTATTCCTTTTTGGTTCCCTTTGTTTGGAAGGGATGATGAGATGGGGTTGTCCGGTAACCAGGGGTAAAATTACATCCATATTTGGAAACAAACCAATAGTTAAAGGGCATTTGCATCGCTAATCATCCCAATTTTCTTAGAATTCCCAGCTTTTAACAGTAATTTTATTTTTTGAATAATCCTGGTTACTATCAGGCATCAGATCCTACAACGCATTTCATTGGCCCGATTGTCTGGGGACATCATGGACAATAGCGACCCTATTATACTTGTGCACCGGGCCCATATCGTATTTCTTTGTCATCCTTGATACTGGATACGATAGTGATCACTATAATGTGAAATGTATTATCCCTGAAACACAAATATAAACTTAATAAAATCGAACAATAAATAACTGACGTAAAAATCAAAAGGCCATTGTCAGACTATCTTCTCTAAGTAGGATCCTCCATTTATTTTGCAATGATTAGTGTTAGGCATGAGTGTTAGGCCTATATTCCTGGCATATCCCCGGGAACTTTTTGAGAACTTTAGGTAATGGTTGGGAAAGGGTTAAAAACATCAAATTTAATATATGTACAAACTTCAAAACATTGAAGGCCAAAAAGAGATTTCTTTTGAAACCATCAATTAATTACTTTCAAGCACCATCTATTTCCAGAAAGAGAATCATATCTCACCCCTTCAACATGTTCAAGAGGAGTTGTAAGGAGGTCAACCAAGCATTTACTTAAGTGTAGTTTATAATCATGTTTAAGGCGATAATTATCACGAAGGCATATTTTCTGTAAGCTAGCATGTCATATTTTGTTTCCTGAAAATTAATGTTCATCTCAAAGTTCAAGTATCACTTCCACCCCCTACTTTTCGGGGAAGGGGGGGGGGGAGAGGGGTGATATTGGAATGCATGTTAAGTGACAGTAATTTTCTCACTAATTTAGGTGCTGTGCATTCTGATATAACGTGAGAACACTCAGGTTCATTACCCCAAATCAAGTTTGTGAACTTGTAGTTTCTTGGAAATATGAAAACAGTTTTACGCAAGTAAATATAAACATAAATTATTGACCCCCTAATAGTAGACCGGCCAAAACGATTTTTTATACTTTGGACGGCAAAATTTGTTAATGCTTGCTAATGCTTGGCATCCCAGCTAATAGTCTTGCAAAATTACCCAGGAATAGCGTACGGCCGGATGCCAAGCGCAATTTTGCGTGAAAGTGTCATTTTTAGCGTAAAATCTGAAAGAATGTCGAAAATCACGCATTTTGATATTTTGACGGATTATTTTAATATTTTTGATTATCTTTGATATGCAATTATTCTTATTCAGAGTTTCAAATTATAAGTCTCATAAATATACATTTCAAATTTGATTATTGCACACACACATAGGCACAGGGAAACATAAAACTGCGATTTCCTCAAAATAAAAGTTTGTGAAAACTATCAATAGTTTAAAGTTTTTTACGCAACTTAAATTCTTCGATTTAAATGCGTTTCTCAATCGAATGTATAGTAAATGTCCTAATGTCACAAATATTAAAATAATTTTCAAGTAAGATGGAATATATCTCATTTTATGTTATCCGAAAGGAGACAATGTGCATTTTACCAGGTGCGCATTTTGAAAGAAATATTGAAAATACCGTACATTATGTACATAATTACATGTATAAGTACATACTAAAGCGAGTTTTTAATTACATGTATAAGTACACACTAAAGCGAGTTTTTAATTGAATAGCACAATTTGTCAATTCTTTGCATCCCAGCTCAAATTCTTGCGGAAATACTGAGAAATAACGCACGGGCGGATGCCAAGTGCACTTTTGCGTGAAAGTATCATTTTTAGCGTGAAATCTGAAAGACTGTCGAAAATCACGCATTTTGATATTTTGACGGATTATCATCATATTTTTGATTATCTTTGATATGGAATTATTTTTATTCAGAGTTTTAAATTATAAGTCTACTAAATATGCATTTCAATGTGGAATATTACACACACATATATGGCAATATGACATAAAAATCGTGATTTACTCAAAATAGAAGTTTGTGAACACTATCAATAGTTCTAAGTTTTTTTACAACTTAAATTCTTCGATTTAAATTGGTTCATCTATTGAATATCGATCGTTTCTAATGTCACAAATATTAAAAGAATTTTCAAGTAAGATGGAAGAAATATTTTCCGAAAGGGGCATGCAAAATTTAGCGGGGAGGGGGGGGGGGGGGCATTTTGAATGTAAAATTGAAGATACTGTAAATTATTAACATAATTACATGAATAAGTACATACTTAAAACGAGTTACAAAATTTCTGGCCGCAACTGCCTCTTCCCCCCCCCCTCCCCCGCTGCCTAAGGTCATGTGTAGTGTCCGAAAGGATTACATGGAGCTGAAAGTATCCCGTTTTCAAGATAATAAACCACTAGCGTAAAGGGGGGGGGGCAGACTGCTTCCCCCCAACGAGTCACAACTCATGCAGGGGACGTACCCCAGGCCTGCCCCCCCCCCCCCTGACGATTTTTTTTTTCTGGTACAAAATCCTTTATTTGTGGTTGAAAACCTTTTTTTTTGCTTGTAATTTTTTTTCGCGGACGAAATATCCTCAAAAAAATTGCCCCCCCCCCCTTTGGAAAATCCTGGGTACGCCGCTGTAATATACCCAAAGTATTCTGCTCGCGATTCAAGTGTATATTTTATTGTGGTGTAGCGAGATAGGCACACGGGATTACAAAAAGATGGCAAATAAATTTTCGACTCGAGCTTCGCGCTGGCATTAATATATGAGATAAACAACTTGCTGTTTAAAAAAAAACCTTGCTTGAAGTGTCAACTTCTCAGAATCCAGTCGCATCCAGTCCATTATCAAATAAATGTGAATACTGTCACTGGCGTAAATCCCGGGGGGATGGGGGGATATATCCCCCCCCCCCACTTTTCGAGGAGGGGGGGGGTGGCCTGTACAAACATCCCCCACTTTTTACGAAAGAAATGAAAAAAAAAATCACAAGAGATAATTGTTTTATTGGTGAAAATTCTTCCAAAAATACCGCTTAACAAATAAAATAATATTATTGAATTATAAAATGCAAATAAAGAGCCAGTTCACCATTTCCAAACGAAATACTTATGTCCTTATTATAACATTTAAGGGAAACCCCCGTTTCTTCCAATTCGTCAATGTTGGGGTCTTTGGGAAGGGATTAAGATGGAATGTCAAAAATTTGTTGAATGTAATCTCTAATAAAACCATTAAACCATCATGTGGTAAAAAAAATAATAATATTGGAGGGGTATTTGCCATATGGACATACAGTGGAGTAACTACGGGGGACATGGGGGGCACATCCCCCCCCCCCCATCGGCTGACCAAAAAAACGGGGAAAGGGGAAAAGGAGAAAAGAGGGAGAAAGGAAGAGAAACGTAGTGGGAAAGAAGAAAATATTATTCATTAGAATGTTATATTATATTATAACTATGTTAAGTTACATTACATAAGAAACATTTTTATCATAACTTTATGAAACATAATTTGCCCAGGGCCTACGTCTTCATTGTTCCTGGTGCTCGCATTGTCTGTTTAACGAGATATATAATCCTGTTGTACTTAAACATCCCGTTTTCAAGTCAATATAAACCAAATATATTTCCTAGCACTTGAGTTATCATTGTTTTATGTAGTGACATATGCTTCTTTTTCATGACTCAAAAGTGATTGCCCCATGTTAAGGTCTTCGTATATATGAAACATTTCCTGTCCGTGATTACGTTTGCATTAGTGGATTGGTGAGATATGTCTGCTCTTCATGAATTCCTAAAATCAGTCCTTAAAATGTCCCTTCTTCTGATCTGAATATAAAAAAATTTCAGCTTGCCCTTCGCGCTCGCACCATTTGGTTAATGAAATACGTATGGTCCTAGTTAATTCCTACAAAGAAACCTTAGAATGCCCCACTTCAGGTCTGAATTTTCTAAGTTTTCAGCTCGCGCTCGCATTGTTAAGCGAGACAGGTACCTATTATGATTACACAAATTTGATTATAATGTCCCTTTTTAGGTGTGAAAATAAAACAATTTCAGCTCGCGCTTCGCGCTCGCATTATTTGATCAGTGAGATACATATCCGTTTAATGACATTGTCCTTAAAATTTCTCTATTAGGTCACTCACTCAGTCATTCAAAAATTTTACTGGTGCCCCCCCCCCCCCTATGCCGTGACCCACGGTCGCCACTGTGGACATATCAATGACAATTCCTTGCATATCTAAAAACATGATTGCAAAAAAATGCCAAAATATTTCAGTCATCCCCCCCACCCATCAACACGGATTTACGCCAGTGACTGTATGTCCAATCTTTAGCTCTTAGTCTCTCCCAATTTTAGCTCGCGCTTTTGCGCTAACGTTTTTGTTAAGTAAGATATTCATCTTTTTCTTCATTAAAAACATGTTTAAAATCCTTCGTTTAATTCGACATTTTCAGTTCACGCTTCGCGCTCGCATCAAATGCTATAATTAAATACTGATCATTGTTCATGATTTCACGATTTTTGTTTTACCTCATTTGCTAAGAAAGCGTGAATGCTTCTAAGCAAGCAACCAGATGACCGATGGCTTAAGGTACTCTCCGAGGGACCTATACGATTAAAATGCCTTACTACCATTTAAATGCCTTACTTGGCACTAGCGCACCAAGTGGGAATCGAACCCAGGCCACCGGAATCCGAAACCCCCTCACTACCGATTGAGCTATCGCGCCTTAGAATGTTTCGTTTCTAATAAAAAAAAAGCCAGCTCGGCTTGTGCTGGATTTTTTTTAAAACAGATACATAACATTCTTTATTTAAAAACGTCATCAAAATGTCCAGTTTACGGATTGGAATATAAAAATCAGATTGCGTTTCGCGCTCGCATCAATAGCCTATATATCATTTTTTTAAAATATGTATTAAATGCTCCGTTTCCACGTCAGAATATTAAAAATTTCTGAAATTTTTATAAAATTACAATAATGTTCATGATTACACTTACGAATTGTGTAACTTTCTAACTTTGAATCAATCTATTTTGGTACCCCCTGCCAAATACCAAGCCCCGCCCCCGTGCTCCTCTGCTGACAAAATCCTATATAGCTACGCTGCTGGTGAGTGAGCTGACTGACCAAGTCTTTTAAGCAAAAGCCTTAATTTAGGGAAGAATTTGTGTTTATTAATAAAAAAAATGTTTAAAATTACAATATTTACATTCAATTGAGGTTATAATAAATAAATAAATATGTATAAATATATAAATAAAATAATAAATAAATAAATAACTAACTAAATAACCCCCTCCCCAACAAGCTTTCTATTATTTTGCTTCTGTTGTTTTATGCCTTTTCTTGATTTTTTTTTTTTTTTTTTTTTTTTTTTTTTTTTTTGGGGGGGGGGGGGGCAAGTTTCCCCTCCCCCTCACTTCCATGCATCTTCTATCAAAAGGCTTATGTCAGTGTCCGTAGCTCATTTTCCAAATTTCAGAATGTAGAAGGCGTTGTTTCATGCAACTGCGGTCTCTTTGATCAGTTAATTGAACAGTTCATTAGACCAAAAATTAAAATAGATCGGTCAGTAACCATTTGCATGAGCTAAGAGTTTTCATCTGTGGAGAATGATGTTAGAAATACTAAAAGAGTAGGTTCTTTAAGTTCACATTTTAATTCTTAAAGCTCATTTCATCACATGTATTGCCATGTTGGGAAATGCAGTCGCACGACCATTATGACAAACAAATCTAAAGGCTAATGACCAGCGTCCAGCGCAGATATTGTAATATATAGATTGCATTTCCCAAATTGGCATTGGCAATACATACATGTATGTCCAGGGCTGCCCAGGGTCGGGCTGTCCGGCCCCCGTCTTAGACTACGATATATAACAGCATGGACCTATGATAATAGCAAACGCGAAAACTGTAATGAAGCAAAATGAATTGAATTAAAATTATAACTTGCAATGCAAAAGACCAAATAACATTTATTATTCATATTTTCACATAATAATTATAGCAGCAGAACATTGGAAACAACTGAAACTAATAATTATTCACAAAAGCGCCATTCATGTGATAATAAAATAATAAGCTCATCGAACCTAAATGACGTATAACCTTGATCATGTGAACTGAAATTTGTGCAAAATGATCCATCATACTTTAATACCCTTATATTCAAGTTTAATCATGAACTGGATCAATAAAATTCAAAAGTTATGATGACATTTAAAAAAAATACCCCCATATATATGGCCAAAGTTCAGTGACTCTAAATGACCTTTGACCTTAATCATGTGATCTAAAACTTGTGCAAGACGATCAGGAATACCTGAATACTGTTATAAGTGTCATTATTTTTTTTTCCTATATACGTTCAAAGTTATAACGAAATTTCGAAAACGTAACCTTGGTTAAGATTTCAAGGTTGATATGACGCTGTTATATCAAAACTACCGTCGCCTCCGCCGGAAAAGTGGCTCCTTTAGTCCTGCTCTGCTATGCATGCAGGCGAGACAAAAAATAGGTATTGCCGTGGCAACGGCCATAATTTTTAAGACTTTGATAATCCAATAATTGAAGTAAAATGTAGATTGACAGAGTAGTTTAAAAATGCTAATTCGATCGTTTTATTCATACATGTATATTTTCTATGCACTAGTGTACCTACGGGGGGGGGGGGGGGCAGAGGGGGCAGTCTGCTCCCCCTGACGAGTCCCAACCCATGCAAAAGACGTATCCATGCCCCCCCCCCGACGAGCTTGAAGACCCTTTTTGCCCCCCCCCCCCTGACGAGCTTGAAGACCTTTTTTTTTTGCTTGTCAAATTTAATTTTTTGGCCGACGGTTTTGACCCCCCCCCCTTGTGGAAAATCCTAGGTACGCTACTGTTTCTATGATTTTGGATATAGATATTCCTACAAAATAAATGTTACCATGGTAACGGCAAATTAAATATCAGACCTATTTATGAATATCGCCACAGGTAGATTTACGTTCAGCACCAATTAATTCGCGGAAATAGCAAGAAGATCGTACTCTACAAAAGTAAACATAATCCGATATAATATCATGACGAGTATCGCACTGATTAATATTAGTATGTGCAATATAGATGTAATATTGTGCGCTGTTTGTATTTTATCAGAAATGCGCATCCGATAATTGTACATTGTTATCTTTCGCATATATAACATAAAATGATATATCTTGCATCTTCTTTCAACATTTGTTTTCACTATATGTGCCATGACAACAATTATTATGTATTTATTCGGTTAGCGTTAAAATTGACGAAATTGAGATGCAGAACACAAACATTATACTATTGATAGTTTTCACAAACTACTATTTTTAGTAAATCACGATTTTATATTTCATATTGCCATATATGTGTGTGTAATATTCCAAATTGAAATGCATATTTAGTAGACTTATAATTTAAAACTCTGAATAAAAATAATTCCATATCAAAGATAACCAAAAATATGATGATAATCCGTCAAAATATCAAAATGCGTGATTTTCAACAGTCTTTCAAATTTTACGCAAAAAATGATACTTTCACGCAAAAGTGCACTTGGCATCCGCCCGTACGTTATTCCTCAGGATTTCCGCAAGACTTTTAGCTGGGATGCAAAGAATTGACAAATTGTGCTATCCAATTAAAAACTCGCTTTAGAATGCACTTATACATGTAATTAAAAACTCGCTTTAGTATGTACTTATTCATGTAATTATGTACATAATGTACGGTATTTTCAATTTTTCTTTCAAAACGCGCACCTGGTAGAATGCACATTGTCTCATTTCAGATAACATAAAGTGAGATATCTTCCATCTTACTTGAAAATTCTTTTAATATTTGTGACATTAGGAAATTTACTATACATTTGATGGATAAACGCAGTTGAATCGAAGAATTTAAGCTGCGTAAAAAAAACTTCAAACTATTGATAGTTTTCACAAACTTTTATTTTGAGGAAATCGCGGTTTTATGTTTCTCTGTGCCATATGTGTGTGTGCAATATTCAAATTTGAAATGCATATTTATGAGACTTATAATTTGAAACTCTGAATAAAAATAATTTCATATCAAAGATAATCAAAAATATTAAAATAATCCATCAAAATTTCAAAATGCGTGATTTTCGACATTCTTTCAGTTTTTACGCTAAAAATGACACTTTCACGCAAAATTGCGCTTGGCATCCGGCCGTACGCTATTCCTGGGTATTTTTGCAAGCCTTTTAGCTGGGATGCCAAGCATAAACAAATTTTGCCGTCGAATCCTTATCTAGAGCACTTTTTGACTCTTGGCCGGTCTACTATAAATAGAAATTTAAAAAAACAAGAAAAAATCCAAATAACATCAACATCAACCAACACAAAAGCAGAATTAAAATAACACTTCATACACAGAAATACGATTGATTACATTTTGATTGATTTATAAGACTGCAATGTAATTGGTCATCATCAATCATAATATTAGCTGTGTACTATACGCTCTAAAATGTGGAGTGATACCAGTTTGGTTAATATGTGCAAGTCTTACAATAACTGACGCCTAAATGTGAAATGAATATACGTCGATATTACAATACATATAATTAATCGTAGATTTTACTAACCCTAGATTTAAACACAGATCAAAATAATATGCCGCCCTTTCGTGTTTTGAATGATGACTTCAGTGGAAAATAAGGCTAATCACGAATTTTGAACACATGTGAAACCAAAACTAGAATATGATTAGAATCACGAACGATAATCACAATCACGAATTCAAATTCTACTCCGAAGGTGAATTCCAGTTAAGTTTCACTCGAATTACGGTACGGATTTTGCGTGTGAAAGTCTTGACCTTCAAAACATGACCTTTCAAACACTTCCGTAGATAATTCATGCACTCATCGTAGTTAATATTTGCGATGCAGTGCTTTGATTGACAAGTCGCCAAGGAAACATACCGCCTCCGTTCAGGAATTTGAATTCAAATCAGTTTTAGAGTGGGCGTGTGAAAGGTTTGATGATTCTAAAGACGACTTGCAATCATCATTACAATGATTCAAGATTCTCGTGTGAAAAGGCCCATAGTCACGCCCGGTCTGTTTACCGATGAAAGTATGTTACGTCTGGTACAGATTAGTGGATTGATCTTTTTCTTCCATAGGAACTTTATCAAACCAAGCATTTCTTTTTCCGAAGTATTTCAAAACTATTCCACACAAAACTGTAATTTGTCCCTCGAAATGCTCGAATGCAGTGTAAAGTTGTGGAGGATGCATTAATTTATATACATTATTAACGCATAAACGACTTTCAAACTATTTCTATTCAATTTTTTTTCATCTTGTGACAGTTTTTGGAAGACAAATGGATTTCATGACCAGAAATTAATCTTGATATTTAAAAGGAGAAACAAATATATAATGTTTATTTTGTCAAGTCCACGTTGATTATGTTTTAAAATGTAGATTACAAATAGATTGCCAATTATGTTTAATTTGTCTTACGTCATCAGACATATTTCAATGTCTTTAATGTGTGTTCCCTAACAATACTATTTCACTTTTTTGTGATGTGGTCACATCTTCTCTAAAAGACACTTCTATAAAATAATGGTAACTATTACTAATACCTTGACCAATCATATGGAAGTAAATCATAAATATGTGGTGATCACCGAATCAGGACTTTCCAAAGCAATTCCTTGCTGGGGAAGAAATGTTGTAGGACCTGAACACGATTTGTATCCCCCATCACGGGAATTTAGTATAATATCTAAAGTTGAACCCCCTTGCCATGCTTGTAGTGATGAATCACATGCTGCCTGTGTTGGATTCAGAGAAGAAAAGTTACCAGGTGGACTGGTTTGATGATTGGGTGGAATACCGAGGTGAGCTCTCGGCTTCATCTCCATGTATTCGTGAGAATCCAGGATGGTTTGTTTAAGAACCACATCACTTCGGGAAACAGCGGGATCTCCACCAACACCAGGTTTTGACTAAAGTTAGTGAAAATGTATTGAAAATTTTACTGAGTAACACCTTTAATATTTGACCCAGAATTCAAAATAGAAATATCATTTTACCTCAACCATTATTCTCTTGCGAGTAACAATATTAATAGTAATAATAATAACAAAACAATCAAAATGTTCGCGTGGCTGCAGATAATATAGATCTAATGGCCCATTAACTCAAATGAGTTTCGATTTACATCAATTTAATCGTTGTAGCTACACAATGTATATTTATGGCCATGAGGTGATACGATTTTTAATGTGTTTAAATAATCTGCATTCCGTATTGTTCACACACAATCGTATATCCATTTTTATTTACCTTTGTACACTGCATATAATTAATTGTTGCGAACCCTACAACATTATACGATTCGGTATAGGTGGTATTCTAGACTGGATTCTATTCAAGCATACATTCTGTTTTATTTAAAATTTCAGTGAAGAAATAAGAGCTTGATCGTTATGATTTAATTAACAATATTACATGGAGTGGTATTACCAATTCTATTTACCATGGCAAAATCAGCATGAGCGGGTTCTTGGTTCGAGTCCTTCTGTTGTTTGGTGGTGATTGAAACTCCGTCTGTATTCTCTGCAATATAAAGAACAATTTGAAAGTAATATAAGGAATTATTCGTGAGAGTCATTAATACACAGTCATGATAACTCATATTTAAGATAAAAAGATTGTGTATATTCAGATTTCATTCCGTGTCTATATTTTTTCAAATAAATAAGTAATCAAAATGAGCGGATGATTGGAAAGGGGAATACTGTACAATTATGACATCATGGTAAATATCTAACAAATAGCGCATTGTGAAATATGAAAATGTTGACCACAGATACGCAGAAAATCTCAAGAAGATTGCAAAACAAAAAAGAAAATCAAAGGTGGGCTTAGGCATCATGGCAGTTGAATATGACTTGTTTGATTGAAAAGTATACAACTGTAATCACTAAGCAATTACTTATTTCAAATTGAGTCATCTAGCACATATTAATAAATATATATACATGTATAATATATACATAAAATAATTTTGTTCCCTGAAATATAAAAAACAAACTAAATTTTGTTCCCGGAACAACCCCATTCCAGGTCCACGGGTGGTTTCACGAACGCATTGGTCATACAGACAAGCGTCTTGTTTTCCCCTTCCTCAACAATAATTGATCCTCCTTTAGGAATTATTTTATCATACCGGTCGTAGGTATGTTCAACCAACTTCAACCCTTTAGGTGGAACTAGTACACGGTAAAAAATGAATTGATAGAGAGGGGAACATAGTATAGAGACCAGCAAAATGCTGACCCGTTTTCATATTGATTGAGTAAAATCGTTGATGTCAAATTATATTTCTGATTATTATCTTGAGAAAATCACAAAATATTTTGGAATTTGACTCGTTCAGGAACTCATTGCAAAGTTGTATACTGATGGGCACATAGTAGACAATATTGATTTAAATCTCTCTTACCCAATCCCTTCCCCCAATTATTAGGTGAAAGCATACGTGAGATAGACACCTTTCAAATTCTTAAGTATTTTGCTATTTTTCCCAAGATAATAATCAGCAATATTGACGGTTTCATGACATTTGCTCCAGCGACGATACTGATGGAAAATTTGCAGGTAAAGCCAAATATAAAACCTAACATTCAAAACTAAATAAACCTTATCATTATGTTTGCATTATTCTCAACCAAAAACTGTATTAGAATCCGTTTTCTCTATCCCTATTAAGACCGGAACAATTATCGCGTCACCCTCTGAACAGTACCAATTGTATTTTACACATATTCACAAATTATAGTGTCTCGTAAATGTCTGCTTGCAAAAATAATTTGAGCATTACTCTTTCATTTGTCACATGGATTTTAATTTTTGAACATATCATGATTGGATTAAAAAACAGATAAACAAAACAAAATAAATTGAAAGAAGGAATTTAGGAAACAAAAGAATACACTTTGCAATTCAAATTTAACTTCTTGATAATAGTATCCGCAAGAGGAACAGAAAAACTAACTTTCAGCGATAGCTCTTATCTTGGATCAATTTCGTTGTGTCATTCATTTGTATGCATTATGTTTAGTAACATTGTAATTGAGACAATATATTGAACAACAATGATATTTAGCGATAATGGTACGTACAACCCCCTTTGATCCAGATTATTACTTCTGTGTCCACCCATATATCTTCTAGGAACTCAATGGCGGATCCAGGGGGGCGCCGGCGCCGCTAAAAAAAAAAAAAAAAAAAAAAAAAAAAAAGGCGCCGCTTAAAAAAATAAAAATAAAGGAAAGAAAAGGCGCCGCTTAAAAAAATATACACTGATATAACATTAGCAACAGTAAAGGAAAGACTATCCCCCAGCAAAGCACAATCATATCATCCTCCTTATCTTTTCTTTTAACTACCCTTTTCCCAACAACTTCGCCAGTTAAAAAAAAATCAGCAGTGCGCTGCCTGCATATAACTGGCGCCAATCAAGAATAATCAGCGCCATTTGGTTATAAATCGGCGCCAGTCAAGAACATCGGCACTTTCAGAGTCTTAACCGGCGCCGATCAAGGATAATCAGCGCCACCTAAATCTAAATCGGCGCCGGACAAGAATAATCACATCACATGTGGGCAACAGATAGCGGGTGATCAGTCTTTCCCTTTGAGAAGGCCAAATGTCTTTCTTTGACAGACTTAATCTGCTCAGTCGATTGATGAAACACAATGAAATTTAACTCCGAGTCGTCAGGATTATCTGCCCGGTGAGCATACGCTTCGCTGACGAGAACCGTCACATTATGACCATGTCTCACGAGGTATTTTCCAATCGTCTTCCCGACGAAATATTGCGATCCTTCGCCAAGGCTTGTGGTGATTAGGACGTTGCCCGCCAGCAGGCTTGGAGGCAGGGTAAGAAGCACCACACAAAAACATATTAATGGGACTGCATTCGATCTTCGCAGAAGAAAAGATTGATTCGCCATTGTCTCGCTTTCTCCTTGAGCGGACGGTCTCCGTGCTCGAGATGGATGTCTCAAACATCAAATAAGGAGTGTAATCATAATATTTGTATCAGCCAACACAGTGCCACCATGGAGACTCTGATAAAAACCGTGCATAATTATTATAAATCTCATTGAAGTCCGTTGCTTGAAAGCGGATAATGCTTTCCTTCCGTTCGCTCGAGCCCTTGGTAAAAAATAAATATGAACCTTATACCGCGATTACCGTATATAGCTACGAGATGAGACGAAGCCAATCCTCGTTCTCCCACTGACCAAGTTTGTACTAACCAGCAGTCGTGTTGTCATTGAAATGATGTGAATTGTCCCTCAATTTTGGAAGGAAGGTCAGTGCTTTATAATAAGTAAGTAGGCCGTTGAAGTGATCAGTTCAGCTTAGTCTGCCTGAACAGACCCTTATTGGTATTTTTAGCGGTGTTCGCAATTTCAGATCATGGCACACATATGGTAGTCGTGTACTGTACATTTCAAAATTTTAAGTTTGACATATTTGGTTCGTACTTGGAACTTGCGTATTTCTGTTTGTATGCATCCACATTGGAAAATGACTGTAATTTCAAATTATTTTGACAATTTTAGGTTTGTGCTTGTCATTGTCCGAACCCATGATCCCGTCTCGCTCGTTTTTCTTTCTCAAACTATAAAGAATAAAAAATATAAATTAAACAGATGCAGCTATTTTGTCGTCTTACACGAAATTGACAGTTAATTAATTGACGCACGCTGGAGATTGCCTATACCAGAGAATATATTTATATAGAAAAGGTAAAAGGAGCATTTAAAAGGAGTTCACTCGTCTGTGAGAATTTTTAAAACGATGTTTAATTTATATTTTCAAACAGTTCCTATGTTTTTAAGAATTTCATTTAAATGTTAGTCAAATTTCCTCGAACGGCCGGGTAAATATAAGCCTTAGTAAATATAAGTATTAATGTAAATCTATATTAAGTTCCTAGTTTCCTTTTGTTCTGACGGCTTTGATCATGGAACATCAAAAGCGTCAGAACATGTGTGGTTTATTGCTTGTTCCAGAGCCAAAAGATCATTTTAAAGAGCTAAGATTTGTGTCTATATTCATGTAATGAACTCATCACAGCCGTTTCTTCCAGCGTACACTCTTTTTCACCGAGTGGGGGCGTTATAAATCCAAATAGAGCTCTCAGATTGAGTACATGTACTATTTCTGGTTGAATACTCTTGCAAATAGAGGGAGAGTAAATGCAAATTAATAGGCCTAAATATGCGTATGATTGGTTTCGATTCCTGGAAATTCTTATATTCCCAATTGTTTAAAGCATCAACTGAATTAATCGGAATACAGATACATGCTTTTAAAGCGACAACATTCTAACGGGAATAATTTGCATTTCCGAATAGCATTTTTTTATATTCAGTTCCATGACATACGGGTACTATTGATGGTTGGGATGTATCATGTGCTGGTTAAATCCTGAAACACTTTGTCGATGATACTCACTTCCTAAATTCCTCCAGAGAGATTCACTTCAACAATGTAAAAAATGGGAACAAGCAGACTACACCATTGATAAAATGAGACACTAAAAACTATTTACCAAAGGTGGCGCTATGATATTTTGATGAGGGTGGGGGTGCAAAATTGAGGTGATGTTATTTCTACAAAATAGAATGATATGGTTATTATATATTAACATGGCCCAGATCGATCTCTCATTCTTTTTTATAAACTAATCGTTTTACCGTTATCCCTCTGTGTTTGCTAATTAAAAAATCATGTGCTCCGCCCCGTGTAGCGCTGCCACCGATGGCCTCTTAAAAATAACAGCAATCATCTGTTTTGGAAACATATCCGCCACAAAAATAAATATAAATTTATACTAAACATTAAGAAGATGTATTTCCCGAATTTGTGAATCTTTTTCTGGCAAACCAGCACAAAACCAACAATAATTCTACAAAAATAAATTTACTCTTCTTCCAGTTTTGAAAATATATCCTAAGCTTTGCAGCTACTTTGAAATATTGAGCCCCATCATTTAAAAAAAGGGAAGTCCCTCGTTTATTTTCCAGCTTTAAGATAAATCTGAAAAGGTCTCTTTTCTGTAAATCCTTTTCCTTGTTATAGTCTTATCTGTGTATTATGTAGATGGTGTTTTAATAAACTGAAAATATACCTTTATTTATTATTTTCTTATTTCACTGAGACCCATGTAGCAGAATACGCATGAGTTTTGTTCACTTTATCAGAGGTTCCTTTAAATTCTTTCCCGGATTTCACTAGTGTATATTCAGACTTGTAACACTAAAAGTGTCATCGGTCGTTAGTAAGTTTGACAACCCTTAAAGTTTACATGGAAAACAAAACACACGCACATACCCATACAACATACTTGCGAAAACACACCTACGCACACACAGCGTCGCATGCCATTATAGCCTCCCACGCCCTTGCACACACACTCACACCCACTCCCACGACCCTTGCACACCCACACACATCCTTACAGACAAATCTCTCTCTCTATCTCCCTTTGTCTTTTATCTCATTATTCAATTTTTCTAGTCAGTTTTAATATGCGTTGACATAGTTGGTGCATGTGCAAGCGATTGTGCTGAGCTACAGGCGGGAAATTTAATGTACATAATAATAATTTACTATTCCAATATTAATTCTTATAATCTGGTCGCACAAGCATCGGCAAATTTTATTGTTTAAAATTAACAAACATAAATATTGCATCGATAATTATGCCGAAGAAACAGTTAACTTTAAATCGTGTTAAAAAAATAGTTTCACCTGAATACTTAAACATATGCACAAATCTTAATTACTCGGCATATGCCTATCGTGACATTATGTGGAGACGCCGTTTCCATTGGTTATGTAGTTTATCATCATGTGCTTGTAAAGCTGTTTATTTATTCATTCATGTATTTGTTCGTATGTACCATTAATAGAACTGCGTCAATCAAAATATAGTACAAATACCATAATACATTATATATTTGTACGTCATAAAATTAGTACTCTTGGTACAAACCTGTAAAAAAATGTTTATTGGTACTTTGAACAATTGCAGCAGTCTATATACTCTGCATTAAAAAAAAAATCAATGCGATCAGTTTGAAATCTGCTTGAGCCTAAATTACGGCGCCCAGTAAAGATATCACTTTTTTGAAATGTTAAAGAGTTTCCCTTTCCCCTAACTACCTTTAAAAAAATTAGGAAACATTTGAATTGGGTTTAATTACCATTTTAAAGATCCCAACACAATCAACTCGATGAGATCTGTTGAATATTTGGATCAAACTGATTAGATCAACCTAGCACATTTTTGGCTTTATCATTATTCTATTTTGTTTCCCTTTGTTTGGAAGTGATGATGAAATGGGATTAATTCCTTGAATGCACTGAGCACTGAGAGGCAGCTCGAGCTAAAGCAGGGCTAATAATGATAAACAATGCGCCTCGCAATATATTATTTTTAGATAGATGGCGCTATAAAAATGCCTATTATTAGTAGTATTATTACCATGGGGTTGTCCGGTAACCAGGGATGAAATTACATCCATATTTGAAAACAAACTCATAGTTAAAAGCCATCTGCATTGCTCATCATACCGATTTTCCTAGAATTCCCATCTTTTAGCAATGATTTATTTTGTAAATAATCTATGAGGCGCGTCTCCATCATCAGATCCTACAAAGCATTTCATGGGTCCAATTGTGTGGGGACATCATGTACAATAGCGAACCTATTATGCTTGTGCATGGGCCCATATATTTCTCTTTCATACTTGATGCTGGATACGATAGTCAAGTGGAACCCCAACAGAACCGTCAAGTCGGGTATGACTGCAACTTTTTGCTGGAAATTGTAGTATAGGGTGTCTACTCCAATATTCCGACGGGTGCCACCTGGGCACACTTGGGCATTTTGTTTTGATTGACGTCATAGGCCACGCCCACTTATCACATACCTTTAAAAGGGCCTAACCACTGACAAATCATTAGGAAATAGAGTCAATACGAAATTTGCAAAAGGTCAAATGACTTGCACAATATGATCCGTCCGTCATGAGCGCCCGTCGGACTAATGCGATAAAAGTTCGGACAGCACAAATTTGACCGAACTCGTGATGGTTATTTACTTCGGATCATCGCAGTTCCAGTTTCCAACAATCCCAATTCCTAGACTCATAGCAGTTCTCTTGATTGCTTAACCAAAATAAATAATCTCTGTGAAGTTACATGTTTCAAAGTGAAAACACACAGTTTACTTCTGGTTGGTTAGTCTACTAACTATTGCTCTCCTATAGACCTCCCAGACGTGCCGGCGTATATTACATAACACCCCAGGCATGCAGTCGAGTGAAAGATCTTACATCCCTTCTCCGTTCTGAGATTAGCCTTGATTTCCCTATGATTTGTCAATGAAAGTTCGCTGTAAATATGATTTTCATATATTACGGAATTAACATGTCATGTTTGGTATCAAATTAAAGCTAATAAAAACTGAAATGCAAATTTGAGGATACCTACGCATCTAAATCACAAATAAGTCAGTTAACATTCATTTAAGGTCATAAAAGGTCAAATTGCCCTACAAATGTAAGTAAGACATATAATGCGGAACAGACCGTGCTTTAAATACAAGCAAGTTATATGCATTTTTTTGCAAAGGTTAAGTTTGAGAGTGTGCATATTAAGATGCCAGAGCTGTGTTACTTTGTTTCACACTTGCAGTATGAACTATGAAATATATGATTCGACGGCCGACCAGCAACTGCATTAATCCTTAAAAGTTATAGAACAGGGTGACGCTGACTTGTATCGACAAGGAAGTTCTTTTAATTCCTTGGTAACAACCACTGTGTCATGAACAAGTAAGGGTAGGCCCAGTGACCTGTTCCATGTACTATCAGCTATCTTCTGAAGATGTAATGACAGTAGAAGCATATACATTTTTTTCTCCGACGACACTGACATTTCTGTTCTACCAGTTATCTCATTTTTGGTTTATAGGTCTTTTGAATGCTGATGGAAAAGTAATTGACATTAAAGGTATTGCATTGAAGTTTGTAGAAAAAAGCTAGCTTTGCACAGACAATTCCCTATCAGGTTGTGATACCACATTGTGTCAATTCGGCAAGTTTTCCACTCTAAACTTGCTGTTCGAATAAGATCTTAATCTATAGAGTCCGATGCAGAAGAAGTGGACTTGATCAATTAAATGTGTAATACTCATACTTTTCATCTTAACTAATATAACAAATTACGGTCTTTCTAAAATTACTTAGCACTACTTCACATTATTTAGCAAGAAGACATATGCTTCAAAGGTCATGAGCCTACCCCCAACTGACAAGTCAGCAAAAGAGCATGATTATCAATGGTGCTCTTCCTCAGGAGCTTTATCTGGAGAGTAATTGATCCAAATGACTCCCCTGCAACTTGCCTCCCATGTATGGATGGGAAGTATAGGTTGGGAGGGCTCTCCTGTACTCCCAAGGAATTATCAGAACTTGCTCCATGTGGATTTAAATCGGGATCATGTACCATGCTCTAGGCTAAGCATTTGCCACTTATCATGTATCGAATGTAAAAAGTATAATTCTAAATACAAGGAAAACTGAACATGCAGTTGAGACTTCAGAGGAGGAAATCAGTCTGGAAGATGAATGAGAGAACAAAATGTAGTGAAGTTAGGATTATGTAAAATGTCAAATTTTTCTAATTGGATACTTTTCTAAGAATGTGAATTGTGTTGTAGAAGTTATTTTTTTAGGTGTATTGGCTTATGTGAAAAGTGGGCGTGGTTCGTGACGTCAGAAAATGAAAATTGCCACAGGGTGAGGAGGTAGAACCCGTTACATCCTTAATATACACACCCTCAACCAAACATGAGATATTCCACATTATGTGTTGCATTAATTACATTTGTTGCACAGTTTGACCTTTTCTAACCTTAAAATGACCTTTAATTGCCCTGGAAAAAAGTTTTAAATGCCTATAGTAATACATATATGTGGATTTTATTTTGATTTTGATTTGATTCGATATCAAACATGATAAGTTTATTCCGCTAAATATTTAAGAGGAATGTAAGAAAGCTGGTGTGGTTTATGACGTCACAAAAAATTACTCTAGATGCCAAAGTACCACCGGTCAGATTCTCAATATGCACACCCTCAGCTTAACCTTGGCCAATAAATTCATATAATATCCAACTTGTTTGTGTTTAAAACTTGATATGTTCCACATCATATGTATTACTTACATTTGAAAGGAAGTTTGAGCTTTCATGAACTTAAATGACCTTTAACTGGCCTATGCGTGATTTAAATGTCCATTTATCCAAAAATTTACTTTAGATTTTCTGTTAGCTTTAATTTGATACCAAACATGACATGTTTATTCCTTAAAATTTGAAATTCATATTTAAGAGGTATGTGTAAAAGTGGGCGTGGCCTATGACGTCAATAAAAAAGAAATGCCCAAGGGTGCCAAGGTGGCACCCATCGGACTCTTGAATTAGACATCCCCATACTACAACTTCTAGCAAAGAAATCGCAGTCATACCCAATTTGACGGTCATGCAATAATTTTGATCATATCTACCCGACTATGATCACTATAGTGGGAAATGTATTATCCCTCAAACACAAAAATAAACTGAATGAAATAAACAAACTATATATAACTAACGTAAAAATAAAACAGACCACTGTCAGACTATCTTTTCTCGGGATCCTTTATTTATTTTGCAATGATTTGTGCATTCCTGACATATATTGGGGAACCTTTTGAGTGACTTTGGGTAAGGAGTGGAAAAAGATTTAACACATCAAATGAAACATTTATACAAACTTCAAAACCTTGAAGGCTATGGAGAGTTTTTGGTTTTGTTTTTGTTTTTTAATCATTGATACTTTCAAGCTTTATCTATTTCTAGAAAGTGAAACATGTCACCCCTTCAAGAGGAGATGTAAAGAGGTCAACCAAGCACTTCCTTTAAGTGAAGTGTATATGTTTAAGGCGATAATCGTCACAATGGAACATTTTCTGTAAGCTAACATGTCATATTTTGCTTCAGGGAAAGGAATCCCTGAAACTTAATGTTCATCTCAAAGTTCAAGTATGACTTCCACCCCCCCCATTTTTCGGGGAAGGGGGGGGGGGTATTCATGGTATTGGAATGCATGTTAAGTAACATTCATTTTCTCACTTAATTGTGTGCTATGCACTCTGATATAACCTGAGAACACTCAGATTCATTACCTCAAATCAAGTTTGTGAACTTTTTGTGAAGTATTTATTGGAGTGAGTGTGCCGTATTTTCTTGGAAATGAGAAACAAAATTGTGCATGTAAATATAAACTGAAATTATTGACCCACTAAATAAAAAAAATAACAACAACAACAGACACAAAAACAGAATAAAATTAGCACTTCATACGGAGAAATACGATTGATTACATTTTGTTTGCATAAGACTGCATTATAATTGTTCATCATTACACACACTGTTAAAAAACCCTGATTTTACACAAAAAACTAGATTTTGCGGAAAGCAGTAACACAATCATTCTGTAAATTCATAAAACGTTTTTTGTTTGTTTCAATTTACCAGAACACGTCTGTTTAAAAAGGGGGAAATGGTGTTTTATTTAAGGAAATTAGTAAGGTTCCATACACCAAATACCAATTTCCTGTAATTTTACATGATATAATGTAAGATTACGCAATCTGGTAAGATTACAGGAGTTCTCGAGACTGCTGCAGGAACCTCTTTTATTTTAAGGATACATTTTCTAACAGTGCATAATATTAGCTGCGTACTAATGCTCTTATCTGTAGAGTGGTATCAGTTTTGTTAATATGTGTGAGTCTTACAATTATACTGATGCCTAAGTGTGAAATTGATATACGTTGATGTATTACAATAAATGTATGTGCATTGATCGTGGATTCGACTAGCCCTACATTATATACATACATCACAATATCATTGCCACGCCTGGCCCGTTCACCGATGAGAGTTTGTTACATCTGGTACAGATTAGTAGATTAATCTTTCTTTCATAGGAAATATATTAAATCATGCATTTCTTTTCCGAAGTATCTCAAAACTATTCCACGCTTAAATTGTAAGTTGTCCCTCGAATGCAGTGTAAAGTCTTGGACTATGCAATAATTCATATACATCATTAAACGCATTTACTATTTTTTATAGCTTTTTATTCATTTTTTCACTCATCTAGAGAGAGTTTTAGGAAGACAAATGGCTCTCATGACCAGGAGTCAATCTTGATATCTAAAAAAAAAATGAAAATATATAATATTTATTTTGTCAAGTCAAAGTTGATTATGTAATAAAATCTTGATTACAAAATATATTGCCAAGTTATGTTTAATTTGTCTTACGTCATCAGACATATTTTAATGTCTTTTAATGTATGTTCCCTAATAATACTATTTCACTTTTTTTGTGATATGGTCACAGCTTCTCTAAAAGACATTTCTATAAAATTATGGTAACTATTACAAATACCCTGACCAATCATATGGAAGTAAATCATAAATATGTGGTGATCACCGAATCAGGACTTTCCAACGCAATTCCTTGCTGGGGAAATGTAGGACCTGAACAGGATATGTATCCCCCGTCACAGGAATCCAACTTTTTTTGAAGTATGGCATCTGAAATTGAACCCCCTTTCAGCGATGAAGCCCATGCTGATTGGGTCGGATGTAAAGAAGAAGGGTAACCAGGTGGACTGGGTTGATGATTGGGTGGAACACCTGTGTGAGCTATTGCCTTCATTTCCATGTATTCGTGGGAATCCTGGATGGTTTGCTTAGGAACCACATCACTTCGGGAAACAACGGGATCTCCACCAACACCAGGTTTGGACTACAGTTAGGAAATATGTATGAGATATGAAAATTTACTGATTAACACCTTTAAGAGTTGACCTGGAATTCAAATATAACACAACTAATATGCTCTTACCAATAATTAAGAAACAATCGAGTTGTTCGCGTGGCTAGAGATAATCTAATGGGCCTCTTATCTCCAATAAGTTTTGATTTACATCAATTTAATCGTTGTAGATGCACAATGTATAAAATAATGTCATGAAGTGATACGATACTAATATATCTATTTAAAATGTATAATCCGTTACATGTATATTAAAAATGGCATAGAAAATTGAGCATGATGATGATCACCATATGTATATATATTTTCATTATAAATGTTGGTTTTTCTCGTCAACAATATCACACGAAATAGTATTCTGGAACGGGATCTATTGAAATATATATTTAGTTTTACTTAAAAATTCGGTTTTAAAAAATTGAAAAAGATTGGATTGTTATTGCCACTTATACTTACCATGGTGGAATTCACATAAAGAGGCTCGTGGTTCGAGTCTTTGTGGTGCATTGCGGTCACTGACACTCCATCTGCCATGTCTGCGTCCCCTGCTACAAAAGCAAATTTGAAAATGAAAGAAATTTAGGGAGATTTCATATAAAAAACGGATATTGTATTGTCTGTTTTGATTACGTGTACATGTATTGTCTGCGAAGAAATGGGTAATCAACACGGGAAAATAATTGGAAAGAGAGGCACTTTTAATATTCTGACATTATGGTTAGATATCGAACACTATAGCGAATCGCTATTAATTATTACTATAATTATTTTATTTTGGCAATGAAGGGTGTACTAAATTGGTGCAATTAAACATAAAACATAATGAATAGAGAATGGATTGAGCACCCACTGGACTGCCTGGGTCAAATAAAGTTAACTGATGTATCAACGAATAGTGAACTAATAAATCTAGATAACGGATACGCTGAGAATCACCAAAAGATCGCCAACAAAGAAAAAAAATTAACATTGACAGTTAAAAAAGGGAATCGTTTCATTGGGAGCATGCAATGGCAAATTACTAATTGCTAATTTCAAAGTCATCTGGCGCATATTCTACAAATAAAACCAGTTTTATTCCCTTCTAATCTCTCATAGTAAATTGCGTTAAAAGTGCACATGCTGTGCATGTTGAGCTTATCATGCTTATTAACGTTGAATATGAGTCCAAACTGGCTCAGGTTTGGTTGAATTTGCCAAAAATTCAAATGACATTTGTTGTAAATACATTAATAGAACAGTTGCGATGAATTATATAAATATCTTGGTTATGGTTATAGCTATAATTATAATAGCCTTGTAATCACCATGTACTCTAAAAACACTGAGTAGAATTTTACCCAATATTTGGTATTTAGGGAACATGCATGTTTGCTGAGTATGTTTTTTTACCCCACATTTGGCTATTTCAACGCAACATTGCGTAAAATCTTTTTACTCAACCAACATGCATGTTCCCATTTTACCCAGTATTGGGTACACCTTTTTTAAGAGTGTGTTCATATACAATTCACATAGACATATTTTCATAGATATCAGATTTAATTATTCTGTGTCATTGATAATCAAACAACTTTAACGAATTTTATGTTATATTGATATTTTTTTTTATTAAGTTATATATTGAACAGAAACAAAATCACCTCTATCTGTGTTATGTTGTAAGCACTTGTACGAAACTGTTACTGCAACTAGGCCCAGAAACATTGCACCTAATGACCCTCCCAAGATGTATATAACTATATGAAGCAGAGCACAGTTGTCTAGAATCAAGATATAAAATTATATGTTATTTCTTCTGACAATTATGAATATTCTCCAAATTGCAAGCGAGCCAAGCCAAACATATATGTATAGTGGAGCGTCGTGGCCCAGTGGATTAGTCTCCGGACTTTGAAACAGAGGGTCGTGGGTTCAAATCCCAGCTATGGCCTAATTTCCTTCAGCAAGGAATTCATCCACAGTGTGCTGCACTCGACCCAGGTGAGGTAAATGGGTACCGGCAGGAAGTAATTCCTCAAAAAGCTGTGTGCACCGAGAAGGTAGCCTAGCTTAGCCGGGTAATAATAGCAGGGCCCGCTGGGAGAACAGTTTTCGGAACTGAAGTGGCCACCCTTGGTAAATATACCTTTATTATTATTATTATTATTATTACATATGTCTTACCATTTCACCTCTTTGAATGGTGATATAGTTCAAACGATGTGACAATACGACCAGAATAGTTAGTGTCAATGTTAATGTTAACTGTATAGGATATTAGCACTGAAATTCAAATTAACAAAACAGATTACTCTTAAGACACATTGCTTATTTGCTTATTACATGTAGGTAGCATTTACGGGAGCATTAATAATAATAATAATAATAATAATAGCCAATTTTTATAAAGCGCTTTTCCCAGAGTGGCTCAAAGCGCGTTACAGCATATTATTACCCCGGGCATTCATGTAAATTAAAATCTATGAGCCATTCATTAAAGAATTGATATATATATATATATATATATATATATATATATATAAATGTGTGAAGTTGTACATGTACAACAGCTTTTGCAGCTCTTTTATTTAAATAAAAGGAATGGATGAAGAGAACAATGGTAGGCGCAACCGCGTAGCCAGGATTTCATTTTGGAGGGGGCGGTAAATGCACGCAAAGAGTGCCAACACTTACAGAGCGCGCGAAGCGCGCTCTCCAGGTGGTGGGTGCAGGGAGGGGGAGTTTGCCCCTCCCTTGCGAAGCTTTTCGTTTTTCATAAATTAAAATGAAAAGGAGCCGTCTCTCTTGTCTCTATTACCTATATCAGCTCCAATTCAGTTGACTATATTGTGATTTTGAACCTTGTTTTCAAAAATGATTGCGAACCCCATTAAATGATTAAAATAATAACCCCTTAAGCGTTTTATCATTTTTCTTGCCACGAAAAGGGTCCCGAGAAAAGGGTATTCTCAAAGATATATTGAATACTTCCCTTGAAAAGATCAGATTTGATTACAAACAATTTAGCGACAGTGCATATCTTTAACTCGTAAAACAGAGGAGAAGAAGTGTATATGCCGAGATGAAGATATTCCTCCACGCACAGAGCAATGAAACTGAAATTTCAAAGGGCGGACGTTTCATCAAATGCAGATATCTGTCATACCCCATCGGCTCTCATTCAATTGATTTTCTAAGATTATTGAACTTCATTACAAGGAAAATAGTGCACAAAAAGTTGAAACTTCTGTGATTTATTGAAATTATATAAAAAAGGATGCCTAATTTCTTTGACTTATCCCGAAGCGCTTCATTTTGAACTATAAAGAAACTTAAGTGTCATTCAAAATTTGAAACAGAGGGCGCAAAACAGGACAGGGGGTGAATGTGTAGGGAAATGACATGAAGTTTAATAGAATTTGATAAAAAAATATTGTACTTTTTTATTTAATACGACACGAATTTCAAACCTTCCTCTTTTGAAAATAGGAACCTGTTTGCCCCCAAATTACGGTTGGTTATAGTGATAAGCTGAAAGCGGGAGAAGTTGACTTTATGGCGGTGACGGCCGAAATAGATATAAATATTTTACCTGCCCGGAGCCGACCCGATCAGAAGTTGCGCAATCAATAAAAAAAGAGATAACTTCATATACTTCGGCCTAACCTTACTTTAATTCCATGAACTTTAACTGGCAAGAAACACAGGTGGAAAAACAGGGTTAGAAAAAAACGTAGGGGAAACCATGTGAAGGAGTTTCTCTTTTGAGAGAAAAAAAAAAGAATAAAAAGAAAAAACAGAAAGCTACCTTCCTTCCCTTTCCTCCCTTCCCTTTTCCTTTTCTCCTCCCTTTTTTCCTTTTTTTTTTGGGGGGGGGGGGCGACCGCCACCTGGCTACGCGCCTAGGTAGGCGTAGCTTAAATTAAGGTTCCCCAGAGCAATCTACCCTTTGGAAAAATTGGTAATGCCGAAAAATGCCTCTGCCGGGAATCGAACCCGGGCCCCCAGCTTTTGAACGCCGGTGCCTTAACCACTAGACCACAGAGACGGGTTAGTTGCTAGAGAGACCCCGATCCGATTGACCGTCAGATAGAACTTCATCTTCCTTTTGAATGCCTGAAAGTATTAAAGGTTATTCTGGGAACGTATTCTTGTATTCATTTCCGAGTACTCTAAACGTGCAATGTCATTATATGTTTGCTATGGCATATTTCCTTAATCATTATTGATCCGTAAATTAAAATTTTTATCCAAGTAATTAATACATTGCGCACTTTCTTTATCAAAATCATTCGAACACCAACTTATAATGTAATAATAACCATTATGAATTAGTTAGGATTATTACAGATATCGTGTTTATAATAGTCAATTGTTTTATTCTATTAAGATTATGTTGAAATTGTGAATAGAATAGCATTGTCTGATCGCATGTCAAATCTCAGCTAAGATCAAGATATAATCTCATTTATATTAACAGTGGGGGAAAAAAGGTGTAAAATGCAGGGGCGTAGACAACGGGGGGATGAGGGGGATGCATCCCCCACCTCACAAGGTGGGGGGGGGGGGGATGGCATGTACAATCATCCCCCCCAGGTTTTTGGGAATGATATTTGGTTACTTAATAAGTCATAATGATGATAATAATAGTAATAATAATAATGATAACAATTATAATATTAATAATAATAATAATTATGATGATGATAATAATAATCCTCATCATTATTGTAATTGTGTTTATTGTTATTAGCCGCATTCACACGGTGAAAGCCAATTCAGACGGTAAAAAAAAGAAAATCTTACAAGTATTTTGTGGTTATCTTGTGGTTTGGAAACCACAAGATAACCACAAGTATTATTCAAACAAACATATACAGTGCGTCCCAAAAAAAATGTCCCTCTTATATGGGGCTAAATTACTTCAAAAAATAAAAATTATTCTCCATGAAATGTATTTAACTAGGAAGCTCATCTCATGTTCTAACTTCTAAAAAAATTTCATTGGTCTCGCTTCAGTGGTTTTGAATACACAGTCTATTATATAAAAATTGTGCTTTTCAGCCCATTCCAAGTTTGCATGCATGCAGCATTACTGTGTGTTCTGCACTTTCTAGCATATCATCCCCCTTTGACCATTCTGACCAAGGAATTCCCTGATCTGACCAGGGAAATCTCCATGATCTAACCAGGCTCATCAAATCACAACTTTGAGCATGTTTAGAAGGGCAAAAACAATATTTGACAGCTCATTTCATGTTTGAAAATGGGAGATGCACAATGATTAAGACAACGGGTCATGTCTGTTTCATGCCTAATTCATGCTTAATACTGCATTTTTTGTTTTTATTGGTTTTTTTAGTTTAAAAAAAAGTCAAATTTTTCTCTGGTAAAGTTCCTTTTCCGCAAAGGGTGTTTAACTTGCGGATTCCCCTTTATTTTTGAGCTTATTTTACTCATCCATCATTTACATTTTCTTTCAAGTTGGTGCACTGATTCCCCTTATCAATCATCAATAAACTTTTTTTTTTTCTTGCCCTTCTGAACATGCCCAAGTTTATAATTTGATGAGCCTGTATATGATTAGGGAAATGTCCCTGTTCAGATCCTGGATGTAAAAATGGGGGTTAACATGCCATAGACAATGCAGATATGCATCAATGCTGCAAACTTGGAATGGGCTAAAATGCACCACTGTTACGTAACAGAGTGTGTATTCAAAACCGCTGAAGCGAGACCAATGAAATTTTCATAGAAGTTAGATCATGAAATGAGCTTTCTACTCATGAACATTTATTTGAGAATACTACCACATTTTAGAATTAATTCAGTCCTATGTCAGAGGGACATTTTTTTTGGGACGCGCTGTATAATTATGTATAATCATGAATTGTTCAACTTCATGCTCCCACTATATGACTATTGTTTAATACACTAATACTGATATCAGGACTGACTGGTATACATTGGTTTGTTGTTAAGCTTGCAGCAGCTACATCTTTTCTGTATTGTTAACTATTTATTTATTTTTGTTTTATTTAAGATGCACTTTGTTTTGTATTCATTTAAAGTTGGTTGATTGATGCATGAAGACATAAGTTTGAAATGTTTAAAGAAGTTTGTTTCATGTAAAGCGCAGTGTGAATTTACCCTGTCTTGAAATGCGAGATAAAAGGAACCTATTAGTATTAGCATTATCATTTGTACTAGTATTATTTTTTATTTGTATTATTATTATTATTATTATTATTATTATTATTACTATTATAAGACTGAGATCAAATAGAAGTAAATAATGCCCTAATTTGAAACGATGTAATGCCGTTATGGTTCCGATTTCTTCACAAACTTACAAAGCAGTATTGTTACTCCATGGATCATAGTGATACTGTTTATGTTTTTTGTATCTGTATGTTAATGAGCCGCCAGCCAATATCCATCTATGGATACTATGCCTGTTTCTTTAAGGTAAAAAGAAGCATAGTATGTACGTATTCATTATGCTTTATAATGAACAGACATATTGTTATTTGTTTGTTGTTTATGTGTTCTATTCACAAATGGCCACTGTTTTCATTCATAACCACATACCCATATCAAGACAACAAAGACTATACCTGCGTGTACACAGTTGACATTGTTTTTTTTTCTGAAGAGGTGTAACAGCAAAATTCACAGAGATAAATAAATACGTAGCGTGGTTCAATATGCAATACTATGTGTCAGTCCATTCTGTATTCGTATGCCACGGTGTGTAGATCTTGTCGATGTATGTCTGTCCATTCAAGGCGTAGTATGTGTGTGGTGCGCGCACCCGTGTGTGAGGGTGTGTGTGTGTGTGTGTGTGTGTGTGTGCGTGCGCGCTTGTGTGTGTTATTTTACCTCATTAAGTATGCATCAGATTGCACGATTTCAAGTTCAAAATTGCAAAAGCTCCCTACCTAGATAACTGTTTCCCGGGCCTCTTGGGTTGAGCGCGTACAGTCTCCGAGATGGTCACGTCACATGTGACCCTCCGTATGTTTTTGTATTACCATGGTATCACAGCCTGTTTCCCGTACGTTATTGCAATTAATTATTAGGGACATAGCTTCATATGATTTTATATATATTTTGCATGATTGTTTGTCAAATTGAAGATACGAATTATGGAAAACGTTTTTACATGTTTTCATAATAATGATATTGTTATATTGGACTTGAATTGAATATGCCAACTCAAACGGAGTAATACAAGTTGAAAAAACCGTAGTAACAAGCATATCTATTGCATTTCTTATTATAGTCTAGGAGATAGGGGGCTTTATTCAGAATTTTTGGTGGGGAAGGTTTGACAAGCTTGTCCGGGGTAAAATTGTGCGCTGATTCCAAAAATGTCACTCTTACTGACCGTACTCACGCCATTTTGGTCATTTTGGCCAATTTTTTACCAAAAATGACAATTTTGACCACTCTCTGGAAAGTGGTCCCTTAACAGACTGCTTTTGTAGCCAGATGCAAATAAAATGATCTATCTTACGTAAAAATGCACCCAGATTCAAGATAAAGTGGTTTCATTTGCCAAATCACAATAGAAGTGGTCATTTTGGCCATATTTTGGCAAAAAATGACAATTTTCATGATTTTTTTGGTCCGAAATGTGTTACAAATATTGATCAGAGCTACGATTGGATGTCTTTAGAAATCCACATTTATTTTCAAAATGTGCGCTAGAAAACGATGAATAAAAATATATACCTTCCGACTGTCCACATTTAGCAGTGCTTGAATGACTATACAGAAGGCTTGTTACATTACTGTTTCCGATAGTTGTGGATTCTAAATAGATAATACACAACACGCGTTAAAATGAAAATACATTCAATACCAGACGAAAGTGTAATGTGTAGATGAGATGAATGAATGATTTTTGATAATGAAAACATAAAAAAAATAAATGTGCGAAGAAAGAAGATTACCACAATAACGGTTGTGAAATGGACAACAAATTAATCTATGGTTATATATGCCCATTCATAAGTAATTACTGAATAATAAACACTTTTTCTTAATAGTTTTCCTCTTTGTTTTATATAATATTGAATCATAAACAACGATATATTCTTCACATTAATTCTCAACTGGACACTGATCAGAGTAAATATATATAAAAAAAATAATGAACAACCCTAGTCCGTGTTTCGTTTTGGATCTCAAAAAAGCAATAGTCGATATGATAGAATACCAACAAATTTAATTTCCATTCCCGACTACACCATGCCATGCACCAATTAGTTTGACTGGCATACAAATATATATGGGGGACATTTTATTAGGAAATAGTTTTTAATAGGTCATTTTTAATGCTACATAAAAGAATATGTACACGAACTCACCTTGCTCATCTTCCTTTTTTATGATAACGGATGCACTGATGTGGCTTAAAGATGAACTACCAGTGACTCTACAGACAAGCACTATCTCATCATCATCCATATAGGTTGGTGTGAAGTATATTGTTTGTATAGGAAAAGCAAGTCTTTTATCATTTGAATCATTGAGAAGCTTTGGCATTTGAACGACATACTCCAGCATGTCCTCTGGAATCACCCACTCCAGGTCCACAGGTGGTTTCACGAACGTATTGGTCTTGCAGACAAGCGTCTTGTTTTCCCCTTCTTGAACAACAATTGATCCTCCTTTCGGAATTTTATCATCCCGGTCGTATGCATCTTCAACCAACGTCAACCCTTTAGGTAGAACTAGTACACGGTAAAAATGAATTGATAGAGAGGGGGAAATAGAGACCATTAAAATTCTGACCCGTTTTGATATTGACTTATGAACATCATTGATGTCAAATTCTGCTTCTTATTATTATCTTCTGAAATTCACAAAATTACTTTGGAGTTTGACTTCTCTTACCCCTTCCCATTCCCCAATTAGGTGAATGCATACATAAGATAGTCAAATTCTAAAGTATTTTGCTATTTTCCCCCGAAATAATAGTCAGAAATATTAACATTCGTTCCAGCGAGAATGCTGATGGAAAATTATCACGTAAAGCCAAACATGAAACCTACCCTTCAAGACTAAATAAACAATAATAATTATCTTAGCATAGTTCTCAATCAAGAGCTATAATAAAATCATATTTCTCTAACCCAATGCTCTCCGACATATCATAACCAGAGCAAATTCGTGTCACCATCTGAAGAGTACAAATAGTATTTTTACAAATACTCTCAAATTATAGTTTTTCTTAAATGTTAGTAAAAAAAATAATTTGAGCATTACTCTCTAATTTATCAAATGAATTTTAATTCTTGAACATAACATGATTTGGTTTTATTAAAATTGATCAAACGAAAATAGTAAATAAATTTTGGAAGAAGGAATTTAGGAGTCAGGGAATACACTTTGCAAATTTAGATTTAACCTCGGATTAATGTTATCAGCAAAAGGAACACGAAAACCTACTTCAAGGGATAGCTTTTATTTTGGATAAATAACATCAATTTCATCGTTTCATTCAACTTTGTGCATTATGTTTTGGTAACTTTTTAATTTAAACAATGGAATGAACAAGGATGACATTGTGAAAAGTGAAAAAATGTCAAAGATTTTTTTTTTCAAAAGGAATTAGATCCATTTCAGTTTATGAAATGAACAAGAATACCATTTAATAATGGTAATAAGTACAAACGCCTTTGCCCCAGATTATTACTACTTTGTCCACCTCTACTTCATCAATGAATTATAAATTATATCTAGAAAATGTGGCGAATGTATCAAATATTTTGAATGCTATTTTGTTAATCGTATAAAAAGTGATTTTACCATTAACAGTCAACTTGATATCACACGTTTCCCTATCGTTATCACTTGTCCAATCGAATACGTATTCACCTTCATGAATCAACGAAACGTTCCGTATTGTTAAATTAGTGGAGGTTAATACCGAAATATTTTTTTCACAGTCAACCGTAAATGGACTGCAGATGAAAACTATTGAGCCATTGCTTCGCTTCAACGCTATACCAAGATCGCCAGTTGTGTCGTTTGGGAGGCAGTGTAGACTGACGTTCTTTCCAGCTTGGACTGTTATATTTACAGCTTGGTCTCCACCTTTAAAATAAAAACATTTTACTGTTTTATGTATAACCAAATCATTTACTATCATTTGAAGCACTTATTACTGACCTACATGTATTAATATGGATCTTGTATCACTGTGGTATTTATTTATTTATTTATTTATTTATTTATTTATTGATATATTCATATTCCACAATCATCAAAGTACATTTATAATAAATCATTTTAACACTGAAAAAATACATAACACACAGGATTGAAACGTAGCAATGAAATGAAAAAAGTGGAGGGGCCTACTAAATATCAATATACTCAAAACTTAAAACCATAATGAAATGGGGAAAATTGTTTTGAAGGTTCTCTCAATTATTTATCACTTAAATAGTACACATATATTATTGTTGATATTTACTCATCGTAATTTTAAGTTCATGAATATCTGCAATGTTGCAATAACGAATGTCTTTGTCACAACCGGTGTTGTGAATGCAACACCGGAGGTCACTGATATGGATTTGAAGTTTTTTTAACAAAGTAACTTTGTTCACATGAATGCTTTTAACTGTTCTCCTTACGGTGTTGCAACAAAAAAAAATGAGAACGAGTATGGTAATAACTCTTTCTTTGATCATGTTTCTGTAACTGTTCTCAGTTTTAAGAAAAGGGTATATTAATATGATCACAACTAAGTAGCCTGACATGAGGACGATCGATGTTATGAATAAAAAAATAGTCTAGATTTCAACTTAGACTTATATTGATATTAAACATAAATGAAATCAGAGATAAGACGCTCTACAAGAAAAGTAAATCTACTTGCTGAGTCTAGTCACAATTGATTGTATAATTACCCATATTCTACACACCTAATCATTTTTTTTTTTGGGGGGGGGGCAAATTGCATAGCGTCATAACTAGTAAGAAACAACGAGAGATATGCTTACCTAAAACGTAACTTATAGATCCAATTATGAAGAAAGATAACTTCCACATGATTAGTTAGGTTTGTTTCCAGTTTACATGGATCAAAGAATCGTGTAACAAAAGGAAGCGGTAATAGGTTGCAAAAGAAATACTTGTCGTATTATGACAATTCTGATCGGCAGAATACGACAGATTGTTTGGTGTTGGCGCCCTTTACCTAAAATACCAACATGTTATTATAATCTACAAATTAAACCATGTCATTAATTTCAAAGTCTTATCAATAAAATATGATATAGCCAAAATATTTATTGAATGCCATTTCTCAAATGAAACAAAGCCCAATTTCGAGAGTTTTTTATTTTATTTTAAATACAGTATGTTGTGTCAAAAAAAATCATCCCCACAGCCGTTACGGATTATGCATATTGCTAATTTCCCAATGCCTCTTTTTAATGCAACGTAAAAGGATAAGTATGGAAAATCAGGTCAAATGTAATTAAAATACCCCGATAAAGTACCCTATCCAAGCTATTTCACTAAACCCATAATGTGAAACACCCGAATATCGCATTCACAATATATATTATTGAAAAGGGAGAAGACCACTCAATACCATTCTTCGACGTTATTGTCACATGTGAACCAAGCAACCTCCTCTCACACCGGGTCTCCTACGATCCAACCAAAACAAGCAACGCCACTTTCAGTAATTCCATCGCCCTTTTGTCAACCTGTTTGTCCCCAGAACATTGGTCAAGAGGGCACCATTAATGATGACAACCATCATCTAGGAGGGCTTGAACAACTCAAGTCTAATCTCATAACCCTTAACGTTTATTCCCGCACAAGATCAAGACCAAATCTACTCCACCCCGCAGCAAGGATCCAGCCAATAAGTTATACCCTGTTCAGGCCCTACATCCCACAAAGTTCAGCTTATTTTCAAGTCAGTCAAAATTGAAGTGGGACGCCCTATAATGATACGCCTCGAAGAAATTTTGTCAGCCAAAAATGAAATCAAAATTTTGAGTGGTTAAAAGCAGAATAGTACATCAATACTGCCAAATTTAAATTGCCAAAGCTTATAGTTGACTTGTTAAGAGCTTGAACGCTGCTTTTTTTTAGTACAAATTTAGGGTCAAATTTCATGTCAGGAATATATCAGCACGTTATGAAGGAGTTGGGAATAAAGCAGATCAAGTCCTCTGCTTATCACCCACAGTCCCAAGGAGCGTTAGAACGCTATCATCAGACCCTGAAGACCATGATTAGGGCTTATTGCGAAGACTATCCCGATGACTGGGATAAAGGGATCTCATTCCTACTGTTTGCAACTAGGGATTCCCCTTATGAGTCCACAGGTTTCAGTCCATTTGAATTGGTCTATGGTCATGAGGTTAGGGGCCCCCTAAAGCTGATCAAAGAGGGGTTTATGGTTCAGGATGATGATGTAAACCTTCTAGACTATGTGTCAAAATTTAGAGAAAGGCTCTCAAAAGCTTGTGATGTGGCTAAGGAACACTTGAAAGTGTCGCAAGGAAAAATGAAAGCTCAAGCTGACAAAAATGCAAAAGAGCGAAGTTTCAAGCCTGGAGACAAAGTATTAGTGTTGTTGCCTTTGCAAGGTGAGCCCTTGAAAGCTAGGTTTAGTGGTCCCTACATAGTCAAAAGGAAACTGAATGATGTTAACTATTTGATCAGTACCCCTGATCGAAGAAAGTCTCAAAGAGTTTGTCATGTAAACATGTTGAAAGAATATTTTGAGCGAGAGGCTAGTCAGCAAATAGGTACAACACAGGTCAAAGAAGACAAGAAACGTGTAAATGTAGATGAAGAAAAATGCTATGGAAAGACAGCTAATGAATTGTCTTATACAGATGTATCTAAGAATGAACCATGTGGTGTAAAGTTGTTTAACTCAGAGATGCTAGGAAATATGGATGAGGCATTAAAACACCTGCCTGAAGATCAGAGAAATGATATATCTGGCCTGTTTAGAGAATATGAGAATGTGTGTAAAGACACACCAGGGCGTACACCTTTAACTGTACATGATGTAGACGTAGGTGATGTAAGACCTATCAAACAGAATCCTTAAAGGCTCAGTCCAAGCAAGTTGGAAATGGTGAATAAGGAAATACATTTTATGTTAGATAATGTTAGATTCTCCTATTACAATGGTTCCAAAGCCAGACGGCTCTCAGAGATTTTGCATTGATTACCGAAAGGTAAATGCAGTAACTAAGACTGACTCGTATCCAATTCCTAGGTTAGAAGATTGTATTGATAGGGTTGGAAAATCTGCCTATATCACAAAGATAGACTTGCTTAAAGGATATTGGCAAGTGCCACTGACTGACCGAGCCAAAGAGATATCAGCCTTTGTTACACCTGAAGGCTTATTTCAATGCAAAGTCGTGCCTTTTGGAATGAAAAATGCACCAGCAACTTTCCAAAGATTAACAAATCAAGTGATTGCTGGGCTTGACAACTGTGTCGTGTACATAGATGACATCCTAGTGTACAGTGATACTGGGAATGGTCATCTAGTCTCTAGATCATTTAAGAGCACTGTTTGACAGGCTGGATATAGCCAACCTAGTAGTGAATCTGATGAAGAGTGAATTTGCCAAGGCAAAGGTCGCCTATCTTGGTCATTTGGTTGGTCAAGGGCAAGTTCTACCAAGAGAAGCCAAGATACAAGCTATCTTAGACTTCACAATTCCCACAACTAAGAAAGAATTGCTCAGATTCTTAGGTACGAGTGGCTTCTACAGGAAATTTTTTCCAAATTACAGTACAGTGGATAGCCCTCTGACAAACCTGCTGAAGGCAAAAGTGAAGTATGTTTGGTCTGACGAATGTCAGAGATCATTTGAGAAATTAAAGGCCATTTTGGTAAATGAGACTGTTTTGGCAGCTCCAAACTTCACAAAACCGTTCAAAGTAGCTATTGATGCATGTAATGTTGGAGTAGGGCTCGAACCTCGAACCTCTGCATCAATTTGTAACTTCCCAACATAGCTTGGATTACAGGCGCACGCCACAACGCCCAGTTAAGCTGTGGTCACATCCCGTCGTACTTGCACGTGCGCGCAGTCTACGTGCGAAAACGTGGGCAAAAATGGGGAAATTCGTACGTCACGCACGTGGTGAGTACCGACTCGGTACGGATTTGGCAGTGCGCAGACACGACGCAGAACTTTTAGTGCAGGAGGAACTTTCGCTGCGTGCAGGCTACGTTCGAGCTACGGATTTGCCCCACGTGCGCGCACGCACGCCCTCGGTACTGCCAAAGTACGCACAACGCACCGACTCCGTGAGACTTTTTAGATATTCGCCGCGGCCACTTCCTGTACCGAAGGTGCACTTAGCAAGTGCGCGTTGCCGCACGGATAATTGCGTGGCCCGTGCTTACTCGGCACTTTCCCAATCTAATTATTCAAATGAACGTGAAGAACTCACGTGCTCGTGCGGAGTAAGCATGTGATCAGCACTTACAACGCACGTTGTGCTAAAATATAAACAAGAAAACACAAAGTCATATTCTATTACCATGTTCCACATAATGACCTTATTCTTATTTATTCACACACTATATAATACATGAATTTCATGAACTATGTCCAAAATTTATTATCATGAGTGCTTGAAGAGGTTGTAGAATGTAAAAAATGAAATCGAATCGTGTATCATGAGTTCAAACAAAGACAGTGGGAAACTGTATTAGTCCGCCAAATAAAATAAAAACAAGAATGAAAAAAAATGATTTTTCATAGATTTCTATGAAATGAAATAATGCTTATTACGAGTTCCTGCGTTCACACAACGAGATCCTGCCATGGTATTCGTCCGCGCGGGGAACTGTAATAGTTCGCGAAGTAGTTCCTTAGGGGTTTTCCTTCCCTCACGGCCCGTTGGCCGACCATCTGGTCGGGTTCGGTCATCTGTACATCATTCCTCCAGGCCCCGGGGATTACCTTGCCATCCGCATCCTCACGATCCACATTCACGTCAGTTTGTCCGGGCCGGTGCTTTCGAAGCAAATTGTGAAGGATGATACAACCCAACAGGACGCAAATTCCGTTGTTAGGCTCCATCTGCAAGGTAGTCAAGAGACATCGCCATCGATGAGCCAATATCCCGAAACCGTACGACACGACGAGCCCGAGAGGTCCGATAGTTCATTACCCTCTCTTTGTGTATCAGGGCATGGCGACAATATGGCTTCATCAGCCACTTTCGAAGGGGAAACGCGTCGTCACCCGCTAGGAAATTAGGAAAATTCTGGTCGTCACCTGGCAGTGGATCCGGTGGTGGAAATCCAATGGTGGTTCCCTCAAGTGCTCCCGGAATGCTCCCCAAAACGTGGACTGGTTGAACACGCCTGCATCTGAAGAGGAGCCGTTGGCCCCAATATTGCACCACAAGCATGACAAGAAGGAATAGTTAGAATCCACGATTGCCATGAGCACCACAGAGCAGAACCACTTATAAGAGCGATCCACTCGTCCTGGGTAGAGGGCATGGTGCGCATCTATCTCCTTATATTCCTCGTATAGGGCGGTGCAAACTTCCGATACGAACATGGATATACTATTGTGTGCCACCCGGAAGTCATATGCAAGGGACCTGCTTCCCGTTGCCAAAAAAGCGAAGAGTGATGGCGAGTTTCAGGCCAGGTTCCAAGGCGCGGCGACTCCTGAAACATTGAAAGTATCTACACCATTGATATATAGTCAATATGTGTAATCACACGTAAAGACAATTCCTCCTTTTTTCTAAAAGGAAAGGCAACCCCCCTCCCCATAATGGAGAATATAAGTTTTATAATTGGCATTATAATTGCAGTTAGTTTTGCCCAAACCTTTCTAATAGTACATGGACCTTTTCTATTCAAGAAGGATTGCTTCAAAACTGTCAATATTCTTTATTACAAAATTAAGGAGTTAGAAGTAGCGAATGAAATAATTGTTTATAACACGTCAAGTAATATTTGCCGTCCAAGTTATCGATTTTTATAAAGGTGCCACGTCTTGCTCATGCCCTGCCACTTGAAGCTGCTCTTGCAGTATCAGAAGTATTTGGAGTCTCTGTGGTAGAAGAGGCGGCATTTTAAAGGACGTCAGAAGATCAATCTCTATAAATATACCCCACCACATAGGGGGGGGGGGGGGGGGGGCTTACGTTCATCGCAAGTGCATGCAGTTGCAACCTGCGCGTAAGTAAGGACGGCGTACGTGAGCAGCACGTGTAAGTACGGCCTCCGTTCCAAAATGTGTCGAACGCACGGAGATCGTACGTTGTAAGCAGGTACAACTCACCCCACACGTGCGCGACGTACATTGCACGCAATCGCTCACTGCAAGGCGTGACACGCGGGCAGCGCACGCACTACGTACTTACACCTTGCGTAGTCGTACGAGTGACGTGCGTCGATGCACTTGCTCCCTGCGTTCGCCACTTTTCCCTACGTTTTCAGAAAAACGCAGCGACCGTAGCCTCCCCCAAAAAACGTACGGCCAAAGAAACCGTACGGCGGCTTGTGACCAGGGCTTTAGTAATGAAATATGGTGTAGTCTTTGTTCCAGCCCCGGATATTTCACAATTGCATATCATAAAGAACACTATTAACAAAGACCCCACTATCTCATTGATGTTGAATAACTTGAAAATATAGCGTAGTCTTCCTTCAAGACCCAGTTATTTTAAAATAACAAATCATAGAAAAGATATATAATAATAATAAAACAAAGGCCCCACAGTCTTATTGATGTTGAATAACATGGAAATATAGCGTAGTATTTCTTCCAGACCCACTTATTTCAAAATTACAAATAATTTTTTAAAGAGTCAACAAGAAACAAAGACCCCGACTATAATATTAATGTTAAATAACATGGAAATATAGCGTAGTCTTTCATCCAGACCCAGATCTTTCAAATAACAAATGAATAATAATAATAATAATAATAATAGATTAATAATAATAAAAAGAAACAAAGACCCACGATCCTTTTCATGTTGAATAACATGGAAATATAGCGTGGGCTTTTCTCCAGACCCAGTTATAAAAATCATTAAAAAAACACAACAACAACAACAACAAAACAAATAACCTGCAATCTTATCAACATTGAATAGCATGGACATATGGTGTAGTCTTTGCTCCAGACCCAGTTATTTCAAAATAGGAAATTATAAGAAACAATAAAACAAACAAACAAACAGTATCAGCAAAGACCCCACAATATCATTGATGTAGAATAACAATGTTGTTGTTGTTATCCTGGATTTTAAGGCGCGTATCATATTAATATTAACGCCTATGATTAATTTGTCGTCTTTGTGGTATACGTTATCACATGATTTTTATAGCTTGGCTTAATTATTATTTTTAAGAGAACTGGCTGTGGGGTAAAGACAACATTCTAAACCCAAGCATTTTAACTGGGTTTAATTTTGAAGATTGGTCTTGGCCTTGATTTTTTTTTCAATATTTGTTTATCTTTTAAATAACCGGGTCTAGACGAAAGACTAAGCATAATACTCGTGTTATTCCATAGGAATAAGAATATGACAAAGTTTTATGTTTTTATGATTGTTTAAATTATTTTTTAAATGACTGGGTCTGGAATAAAGACAACGTTCTAAACATGTGCTTTTCTTCATGGTCTTAATTTGGAGGATTGTTTGTTCTTAGATTCGTTGTTGGGCATTGGGTTTTTTATTGCTTTTTTATTCTTGAAATAACTGTGTCTGGAGGAAATTCTACAATTGATCTTCATGTTATTCCACAGTAATTAGATTATTGGGTATTCGTTTTAGAATATTTGTAAAAACTATTATATTTTTTTTCAAATAATAACCAAGTCTTGGGAAAAGATTATTGCTTTACCAATGCATTATTACAATGTTTTGTAGGGGTCTTAGTATTATTTAAAAAAAATGGGTGTTGGGTAAAGACATATTTTTTCTGGGTGTAACTTTTAGAAATTGGTCTTAGATTTGAAGTATTTTTAAATTCATTTTTTAAATAGGAAAGAGTACGTTTTGAATCTCGTCTTATTCCACAAGAATACAAATATGATAGGGTCTTACGTTAGAAGATTTTTTTGGTAATTTTTTCAATGATTAGGTCTGGAATAAAGACCACGCTCTTATCCTCTTTTTAAAACAGGTTTTTAGGTTGAATGATTGCTTGGTCTTAGATTTGTAGTTTTTTATTATTACTATTTGCGTTATTTTGAAGAAAAAAAATAACTGAGTCTGGCTGAAAGACTACGCTTTATGTCCATGTTATCCATCATTAACAAGATTATGGGGTCTTTATACTGTTTTTGTTGTATTGTTATTTATAATTTTGGAATAACAGGGTTTAGAGAAAAGACTAAGCTCAATTTCCATTTTAATTCCACCGGAATATCATTATGGTATCTTAGTTTGGACATATATTATGATTTTTGAAATAGCCGGGTCTGGAAAAAAGACTTTGGACTTATAGTATAATTTTTTAAACAACCGGGTCTGGAAAAAAGGCTTTGGACTTATATTATAATTTGTTTTACTCAAATGGGTCTGGAAAAAAGACTTTGACTTATATTATAATTTTTGAATTAACCAGGTCTGGAAAAAAGACTTTACACTTTTGTGCTATATGAACGCATTACTATAGGGTTTTAGTTTTGAATTTTTAGTAACTGGGTCTGGAGAGAAGACTAAGCTTTATTCTCGATTTACTCTTAGCTCATATATTCTCGATACGCGCCGTACAAGTTAAAACCACAACAAGACATTAATTCCACAAGTTTAAATTAACTGGGTCTGGAGAAAAGACTAAGCTCGATTCTCATTTTTATTCCACTTGAATATCATAATAGTATCTTAGTTTGGACTTATATTATAATTTTTGAAATAACCGGGTCTGGAAAAAAGACTTTGGACTTATATTATAATTTTTTAAACAACCGGGTCTGGAAAAAAGACTTTGGACTTATTTTATAATTTTTTTAACAACCGGGTCTGGAAAAAAGACCTTGGACTTATTTTATAATTTTTGAAATAACCGGGTCTGGAAAAAAGACTTTGGACTTATATTAAAAATTTTTAAACAACCGGATCTGGAAAAAAGACTTTGGACTTATTTTATAATTTTTGAAATAACCGGGTCTGGAAAAAAGACTTCAGACTTATATTATAATTTTTTAAATAACCAGGGGCGGTATTCTGAAAACGTTCTTATCTTAATTTTGTTCTTATCTACGTCACGTTCTCAAATTGGTATTCTGAAAACGTTCTTATCTTTTTCTTATCTTTTGTTCTTATCTTTTTCTTATCTTGCTTTCCATCGATGCTGAGCGCGTAAATTTATAATTCGCGCATATGATACAAAAGCGCGCTAAAAGATAAGAACAAAATAAAGATAAGTGGTATTCTGAAAACGTTCTTATCTTTTTTCTTTCTTATCTCTTTTCGATATTTATGATAATATTTAAGATAGCTAGATGGTTATCACATCTTACGCTGTCCGCCTTCTTTCTTGCTAAAAATCGATGGCCACTGGTAGTAATAAGTATTCCTCCCAACCTTTCTTTCATTCACCCTTTATTTTGCCTGTCTCTTTTTTCTATCCCTTTTTTTTTTCTTTCTTTCTTTTTTTCTTTATTTCTTTCTTTCGTCCTTCCTTTCGTTCTGTCTTTCTTTATTTCATTTAGGCCTATTTCTTTTCGCTTTTTCTTTTCTATCTGTTTGTCTTTTTTCATTTCTTTCATTCTTCATTTTGTTTTATTTTTTTTAATCTTTTAACTTCTTCCTTATTTTTCTTTTGCGTTATTTTATTTATTCTTTCTTTTTCTTTTTTTAATTGAATTTATTTCCGTTAAAAACCAATAACATAAATACATATGAAATGATACATGTGAATTGATAAATGAAAAACGGGAGGATGGCCTAGCTCAGCAGCATCAATCATGGTGCTGCTGGTCTACCGAGGGGTCCTTCCTTTTTTATTTTCCCTTTTCGATTTTTTCCTTTTTTTCTTTACTAAGTTTTTTTTTCTTTCCCATTTTCTCTCTTTCTTTCTGTTTTTCTTTTCCTTTCTTCCTTCACTTTATTTATTTTTTGTACTCTTTTTATTTCTTCATTTTTTAGGGTAAATTATATTTTATTTTTTTCTTTATTCTTTCCATTGATCTTTCTTCGTTTTTTTTTCATTCATTCTTCATTTTTCCTGCCTTGTTATTTTCCTTCTTTTTCTTTCCTTCTTTGAATTTACCTTTCTTTTTATCTTTATTTAGTTTTCAATTTTGCTTTACTTTTCCTTTCATCTTTTATCTTCCCTCTCTTATCTCTTTCTTTCTCTCCCTCTCTTTCTTTATTTCTTTGTTTCATTTTCCCCTTTTCTCTCTTCCGTCACTTTTTACATATTTTTATTCCTTCCTTTTTTTGCTTTCTTTCATTCGTTTCTTCTAACTTTTTTTGGTTCTTTATTCCTTCATTTTATCCTTTTTAATCTTTTTATTTTGTACTTTTTCGTTTTTTCCCTTTAAGTTTTTTTTTTCCTTTTCCTTCTTTATTTTTCCTTCAATGTTTTATTCCTCTTTTTATCATTGATTATCATTCTATCTATTCCTCCTTTTTCTTACTGTATTCTTTACTTTTTTTTATTTCTTTTCATTTTTTAAAATTTTCTTTTAAGTTCCTTTTGCTTGCTTTCTTTCGTTTACCTTTTCTTTCTTTCATTGTTTTCTGCATTGATCCTTTTATTTTTTAAATTTCTATTTCATTCTGACCCTTTTCTGCCTTCTTACTTACCTACTTACTTTACTTCTTTCTTCCTGTTTTATTCTTATTCGTAACTGCTTTCTTTACCTTTTTTCTTTAATTTCTTTCTTTCTTTATTTTGTGCACATGTCTCGAAATAATAATCACTCATTGCGTATAAAATGCCTATTTCGCGCAGTGCGCAAGAAACAGTGCACGCGCAGCGCCCATGATATTCTCTTCACATAAGGAACGCTTTTATTGGTTAAACTGCCAATATAAAGCGCATTTTGATTGGTAATATCTTAAAAATGGGCGTGTTGAAGATAAGAAGGAGGCAGTCCTTACAGAGATAAGAACGCGTTAAGAAGATTTTCAGAATACCGATTTGCAATGATTTTAGCGTCTTCTTATCTCATTGAGATAAGAACAAAGATAAGAACAAAGATAAGAACGTTTTCAGAATACCACCCCAGGTCTTTAAAAAAAAGACTTTAGACTTATATGACAATTTTTTAATCAAACGGGTCTGGAAAAAAGACTTTGGACTTATATTATAATTTTTGAAACAACCGGGTCAGGAAAAGACTTTGGACTTACATTATAATTTTTTCAATTAACCGGGTCTGGAAAAATGACTTTGCACTTTTGTGCTATATCATGAACCTATTACAATAGGTCCATCGCTATATGAACGCATGCATCACTACAGGATTTTAGTTTCGCCAAAAATCCCTATAAATTTATTACATTTGTGGGTAAAGTCATTATTACATTTGTGGACGATCAAAAATTATTACATTTGTGGGTAAAGTGCATTATTACATTTGTGGGTAAATTTTAATTACATTTGTGGGCGTTATTACATTTGTGGGTAAAGTGTTATTACATTTGTGGGCGTTATTACTTTTGTGGGCGTTATTACATTTGTTGGTGCAACAGGGGTACACCAAATCTCAGGAGGGAAGGGGCACTGCCCCCCAGGCCCCCCGTAGCTACGCCACTGTGTCCGAGCTGAAATATATTTTGTATATTGACTTCAAAACTTGATATTTTAAGCTCCATATCAGCATATTGAGCAAGATATAAATATCATCGAACAGGCAGTTCGAGCACGAAGCGTGATCGAAAATTTTATTTAGTAACATGATTTTTTTTGCAAGTCTTCCCCCAATATTATCTTATTCATTCGTCCTCCTCTTATTTTCCTCTTCTTTTTTTCCTTTTGTCTTACCCCTTCTTCCTTTTTTCTTTACTTCTTTCTCCTTTTATTTTTGCTCCGCCAATTTTTTTCAGGGTGGCACCAGAGGGGGGGGGGGGGCACGCCAAATCTCGGGGGGGGGGGGGATGTGCCCCCAGGTCCCCCGTAGCTACGCCTCTGCGTCTACACCCTTAGGGGCAAGCTAAGGTGCAGATGTACACCCCCAAATAGGAGTGGGCTCTGTACACCCATATTCGGGGTGCACGTGCGCAGCGCTAGGAGTACTCGTATAGTACTCGTATAGGGACAAGCCTGTGCACCCGTAGGCATGCTAGGGGTGTATAATTGACGAACCCGAATTTCTTAGTGTGTAGGATGGGCGACGAGACGACTGTCGCATATCACCCACCCCGGATCGCATCCACTGATCGGTATTACTTCACAATAAGGCTACAGCGAAAAATGACTCCTCCAACATCGACGTGACTACGACGAGAGTTATTTTTTATTTATTTTTGTTGTTTAAGTCCGCGGTAAGTTTATTTATTACCTTTTAACTTATCAAAAAAAAAATTGTATCTACCAGGGTAAAATTTGTTTGTGATTTTATCTGAAAGGCTATGCTCCTCCTGCTGAAAATGTTCACATAATTTACGAAAAGCATGCACAAAATCCTTCAATTTTACTTGGCAAAAAGCAAAACACGCTTCAATTACAAGCTCTGTCGCTTTGCTCCCACGCTTTTGATTTTTTAAAGGTGTTTGCGTGCTGCCACCCAAACGAGAGATGTCTGCGTACGTTTTTTAAGTCAGCTAACTTAAATCAGGTCTAAGATCACTGACATGTGTACAAAGGGGACAGTAGTACAGTACAAGAAATTTACATCACTTGAAAGGGTGTAAATGTAATACACTTTAATCTTACTTAAATGCAAAATGCAATGCGATACTAAAATTCGGTCTCCTGGCTCTCAAAACATATCAGATGTATCCTTAGTAGTGAGGTCTAGCTCAAATAATGAAAAGGAAAATTTTAGACACAAAACATTTCAAGCTAGCGAAGAGAGAAAAAAGAAATCCATGCTTACAGCACCCTCCTGCCTAAAAAAAATATTTATAAGTTAGGGTAAAAAAAACAAAAAACAAAAAAAACATTTTAATGATTTTTTTTTTTAATTCACATTACATGGGAAGCTTCTCGATTATGACGTCGCAAATAAAATCCAAATGAATTATAAAATCTTTATAACTCTTTATTTGATTTTCCTCAAACTTTCGCCTATATTTTTTCTGCTATATTTACAATAAACTTTGGCGGGGTGAACTTTCCCTTCAATACAATCGGAAAGTACTACAAGCGCGTGCAAAAAGTCGCGTGACTAGACGACGATCGATATTAGCGAGAAAAAAAAGAAGTTATAACAATTAGTGGGCGAATGTGGGGCGAATTTCATTATAAAAAAAATAAGCCAACCCTCCATATAAATAAAATAATTGGATATGTGAATTACGTTTCATTTTGAACGGGGAGGGTGATGGATCGATTTTTTAGGGGGTAGGGCAAATGGGAAATTTTGAGTCTCTTGGGGGTGATATCGGGACCTTTTTTCTTAACTTTGGAGGGATAAATGATCACACGCACCTCTCACTATCTCCGGCACAGTTTAATATGTGAAAACCAATGTAAAATATCTTATTTCTGGAAAAATATGAATTGTGAAAAGGGGTGAAAAATTAAGGCAGATTGCTCAAAAGAAAATTAGCCCTTCTTCCTACAATGGTTTGTAGATATATACGTACACAAACACACACACATATATGTATATATATCCTATTCTGTCGTCGCTCCTCTGCTGATATATTTGATATGCCGCTGGCATATGATGGGAATTAAACCGTCAAATATAATTTCATTACAGATGTAAATGTTACCATGCTTTCGTGAATGCAGCAGCCAAATATTAAAGGAGAATGAAACCCTTGAAACCAGCTGAATCCATATTAAAGAGAAAAATCAAATAAACATATTGTTGAAAGTTTGAGGAAAATTGAATGAATAATAAGAAAGTTATGAGCATTTGAATATTGAGATCACTAATGCCATGTACATCCTCCCATTGGCAATGCGACCAAGATCTGTAATGTCACACACGTAAAACTCCCTCATTACTTTAGTACTTATTTCACTTATATTCTCATTTTTATAGAGTCTATCACAAGGTGAGGTGTTCTCTTTATGAGAGGACAAGTACAGAGGTTTCACAACATTATATCATTGATGAATCGTTTGTCATATGATTATAGAATGAGCAAAAAGAGATGCTTTGGGGTATATTTTCAGTGTCCAAAAGGGAAGAGTTGTTCATCTGTGACATCATAGATCTTGGTCGCATTGCCAATGGGAGGATCTCCATAGCATTAGTGATCTCGACATTCAAATGCTCATAACTCTTCTATTGCTAGTCCTATTTTACCCAAACTTTTGTTGATCTTATTCTTTGATTTTTCTGCTTTCACAAAAGCTAACTTGCTCCAAGAGTTCCATTCTCCTTTAATTGATCAATTGGAAGAGAGATAAACATACACAGAATAAAAGCAAAGGAAATGATAAATACGTGTTATCATTGAGTTACAATGTTTGTCTAATTTAGGTGTATACATTAAGGCCTCCTGTTAATGAAATGTTGTAAATATTAATATTACATCAAATTATAGTATGCATTTACATGCCTCATTTTAAACTGTTCAGATGATTATAAATATTCAACTATTCCTTTTACACTTTTATTATTTTTTTTTTAATATGAGACTTTGTTAAATATGATAACATAAGTTCAAAGCAAGCTACGAAATTTGTTCACTGTCATATAATCTAACAACATATATTTTTGCCATAATTTTTAAATGGGGAAATTTGTATAAAGTGTAGATAATACTGATCCAGGGCCCGTATTAGTCATTTAAAATGACCCATTACATATTTGTGTGTAAACTGTACATAAAGTAGAATTAATATTTTATGTTGTAATAACGTTAACATTGTAACAAATGCAATTGAAATATGCCAAAATCTGTAATGCCTATATTCCACTTCTGTCGGTCGATGTGTTACTGCGATACCCTACCCCCCGGTCCAATCCCTTATTATTAATTTTTCCCTGGGTATAAGCTTAAATGGGGCATGCTCTTTGCTTGTTGATGGGTCTTTATATTTGATGGGTTGTGTTTGTGAGTCATCTTATTAGGGGAGGGGGGATGAGTGATTGTATGACTGTGTGCGTGTGTGAGGATTTTAGAGGGAGAGGATAACTGAGAGGTAATGTTAAATCTAATGTACGTCATTTTAAGGGACAGTGTTTTCTGCCCCCCTCCCCTTCTCTCCTCCTATCTCTCTCTAACCGTTCCTCTTCTCCACATGTATATCGACACATTCACCAACCCATGCACGTTTTAGGAATGCACCCCTTCCCTCTCCTTTCCCTCCCAAACCTCTCTTTATCTGTCTTTCCGTTACTTGTTATTGTCTTCTTTTGTCTACGCCTTCTTTTTTCCCCTCTTTCCTTAATACTCCTATTCCTCCTGGGGCCCGTCTTACAAAGAGTTGCGATTGATCCGATCAATCGCAAGTATGGAAAGCCAGCAAAGTCAACATATAAAATGCATGTTTGCTCAAAAAAATTCTAGATATGAATGTATATCCATAAATTCATTGATTTCTTGACAATTTGGAGTGCCCCCTTTTGTTTACAAAGGGCATTTTGCAAATTTCCTGTAGAAAAAATTATGACACTGATGAATTTCCATAGAGTTACGATTGATTGGATCAATCGTAACTCTTTGTGAGACGGGGCCCTGGAGTCCTTTTGCCTCTTCTTCACCTTCTTATAATTCATATAATTCTCCTCCGCCCTCGTTCTTGTTCTCTATATCTTTGAATTTCTTTTGCCATCTTTAGGATTTCAATATATATTTTCATACTCTCTGGCTGAGACTCACAGAAATGGTTGAATGAATGCCAATGCAATAGTACGAATATGCATTATGGTAAGCATTCAAATGAGTTAAAATGGAATAATTACACTTTCCTTTTCTCAATGGAATAAAAAGAAGCAAATGCTGTTTGCAACGGAGCGTACAGTTATTATGTACATGGTATGCTCGGAAGTTCATGAATTGATAAAATAAAATAAGATTTTGGATCTTTAAAAGAGGGAGTTTTTAATACATAATGGTTGGTCTATGTTGAACAATTTAGTGTTTTTGTAGTTTGGATGTAAAGTAGGCCCTTTGCGTTGAAATCTGAATAGATAATGAGATACAAAGCAAGGTTGTGCTCATTCGAATTCGGGAGCCAAAAAGTATAAAAAATTCCAGAATGGCTCCTGACCGCCTTTTTTAAATAAATCTGTTTCTGGAGGCCTAAACAACAGTGATACTGAAAAATGGATTACGGGGGCTTAGACGACAAGTCCATCCCAACAAAAAGCTAACTTGAATAAAATGAGGCAAAATCAAACAAGCATAACACTGAAAATTATATTTCCTGGCTTTATCGATAGTTGGCTCGCCCGAGTTTAATCTATACTTTTGTAATTGGTATAACTGACATATTTTTAAATGATTATTTATACCTCAAGGTACATCATTAGAACGGAACTTTGCACTCTATCGTCAAGGAAAACAATTTAGTGTTACAAATGACCCAACGATCTAACG